>NC_139963.1:59532089-59614089 GCF_963993115.1 Abramis brama | reverse complement strand
AGAACCACAAATATTAGCCTACTTAAATAAAATCAATATTATTAATATTTAACACACATAAGAAATTGATTAAGTTTACTCAGTTAAAACAATGCACCCCTCCCCCACCCTCTGACGTGACGACATCTCAACGGTTGAGTGAGCGCGCGCGCTGTTTGAACTCTCTTCAGTCCAGAACAATGTTCTCCTCTTCTCTCCTCAGCAGCGCAGAATTGGTGCATTTCCTCTGTGAAATTCAGGTGTGTGTATGTTTTATTTTATCTTTATAATCATTAATGTGCTTTAAATCAATTTATTTAATGCGAAAGAACATTCAGAGACGCAAACGAGTTAAACGAGTGTCGACTCGCGTCTGTGTTTTCGCGTGATTGTAACGCCTTGCATAAAAAAACACACGACTATATTCCTAAAGATAATGAATATAACTAATTTGGATGATAAAATGTCCTCAGAACTGTGCACTGTTTGTTTATTGGCAGGTTCTGGAGTCAGTCGCGTCGCAGCACCTTCAGTGGCGGTTCTAGACCACAGTAACTGGGGGGGCCAGACAGGGGCCACTTGTGCTTTTAGGGGGCACACCTTTAACATTCATCTTAACCTATTTTCAGTATTATTTCAAGTAATTTTTCACCATGTCATGCATGACTGCAATCTCTAGAAAAAGCTAATAAATTATATTAGCTAAGCTAATAAAACAATTTCAATTCAAATGAATGTTTCATTATGTTTAATTGTAGTGTGATATAATGATCAATAATAACACATTTTTAGCATCTAAGCACATCTAGGCACTTTTTTACACCTGGGGTGGGCGATATGGCAATAATATCATATCACGATTTTTTTTTTTTTTTCAGGAAAATCACGATTTTATCACGATTCTTTTTTCATGTTGGTTTTACTATTTTGCAAGTGACTGAGCATTACAGCCAAACTAATGTCCCTATTTTAAAAACAAAGCCTTATAGGTAACAAAATATAGGTAACAAAATATAAAATAAAAAAGAATGGCAGACATTTAGGCCAAAGTGGCGAAGATAAAAATCTTTGTCATTATTTTCTTTGTTATTAAACATTAAGAACAGAGATACATCTTACACATACACAACTTAATATACAAATGAAATAAACAGTGCTTTATTTTTTCAGCTATAGGTGTATTTAACAGTAGAATTGAAGAAAGTAATTAAATGAACAAATATGAAAATAAAACACAACAGACTTAAAGTTGTCAGTCAAGAGCAGTGAATGATTTCCTCTGTGTGTTTTGTTGTTTTATTAACATTAACGGCATAGTTCTCCCCCAAAAAAGTCATAATTTACTCTCTTAAGTTGTTTTAAACCCGAATAAGTTTCTTTCTTCTGTTGAAAATAATCAGTAATATCAGGGAATATCAGTAACCAGACAGTTTCTGGTCTCATTGACTTCCATAGTAGGAAAAAAATATACTATGGAAGTCAATGGGACCAGAAACTGTCTGGTTACTGATATTCTTCTAAATATCTTCCTTTCTGTTCAGCAGAAGAAAGAAATTCATAAAGGATTGAAACAACATGAGGGTGAGTATATGATGACAGAATTTTCATTTTAAAGTGGAGTATCCCTTTAAAAATTTGCAAACTGCATATAAGTGAATCAGATGTTGGTCATCAAAACATGAAATCTATATGAAACATATAAACAAATGACACAAAATGTGTATAAATTCTATATGACTTTAATTTGACTAGCATATGGTTCAATATAAGAACTTTAAATGATTTATATATGAATTTTATATGAGTTTTATATATTTCTACTAATACCATACACATTTGCATACTTTTGTCATGTAAAACTCATATAAGACTTTTTACAGTATTCATATATAACGCAAAAATCCCCTACAAGTTGTATGTGTGCTATTTAGTATGAAAGTGGCCATAATCGGTCTGATTTTGTATAGGACATGTATTGGCCTTATATGAAACACAGAAGGTAATTCTGGCCGATTTAAGTAAGGAAGATATATGGTTGCTGTATATGAACCATGCAGGTTTTTTTCTATAGAAGTTTGGTACCATTCTGGGCATTATTAGTGGGGTAATTTATGAGATACATCATAGGATAAATTAGCGTCTGCACTAAGCCATCCGGCTGATATCTCTAAATAGCTCTAAGCTCTAACTTTAATAATGTTCTAACCCTAGGTTGATTTTACTCTGAACCATCCCTTTAAGGGGTAAAAAAAAATATATATTACAAATGCAAAAAGAGGGAATGTAAAAATATACATGTTAAACATTTGTATCTATACATGAAGAGTTCAGATGCAAAAGCCTCTAAGTGCCATCTGAAATTTTCCTCTAGAATGATTGTTTTTATCAAGCTTGTATGTTTATGTTCAGTTATTTCACTTTAATGGCAATGAAAATTACCTATTAATTGTCATTAAAGTGAAATATACGAGATATACCTAAATATATGAGCTTGATAAAAATGCTAATTTAAAAAAAAAAAAAAATCAGATGGCACTTAGAGGCTTTTGCATCTGAAGTCTTCATATAAAGTCACTAAATAGTTGCAAAATATATACAAACAATATTATAATGAAGAAAACACAAACAACAATAACAAACAAACAACCCTTACAATTGCCTTAAATTTATGATATTAAAACTATATCAATAGACATGTGAGACTAAAGCATTAAAGAACACCCTCTCACCCCCTCCCCAACCCCCCCAATCTGCCCGGCCCACCTTTCATCTCATATCTGGAGCCGGGCCTCCTGTGACTCACATTGTGATCATATGGAGAGATCACTGTGAGATCAACGTGTTGACTGGGATGTTAATGAAGATAATCTGGCCTTTTATTTGTAAACAAAACAAAACAAAACATTTTAATCTAAACTCTGTCTCACTATTTCTTCAGGGTGATCAGAGTTTTTTTCTCTGTTTTCTGAGAAGAAGAAAATAAAACGATAAACAATCCTCTGTAAGTTTTTGCTATTGTAAATATTGCTGCAGATTTGCTCTAAACTCATCAGTATTTTATTGTAATATTGCAGGCATCTCTATTTCTTCTGGGTGCTTCGAGTCCTTCCTCCCTGCAAAATAAAAGCACTGACTGACCTCTCGTATGTGTTTTTATCATGATTGCAGATTGTTCCAGATCAGATGAGTGTGAATCATCAGATTGTGTGCGGCTCAAAACTCACCAGCTCTTCTTGCACAGATGATCTGAAGAAGAATCACAGTAGGAGCAGCAAACACTGCGATCTCAACAATAATCACAATCACTGCAGGGAACATGAGAGGAAGAAGAGAAACTGTACATGACTGAAGTCAAGGGTATTCAACTATCAACAGTTATTGATGAAGCTTTTACAGACTGACTGATAGTTTAATGTTATAAAGCTGTCAGTATAAATGAACGTGTCATACCTCTGTATAATGATCCAGCAGTCACACTGACTTCAGTTTCTCCTGGATCTGTGGATCACGTCTGTTAGTTCAGTTCAACACATAATGCCACATATACACAACACCATCATCACATAATACTAGAGCTTCATATCACAGAAATGATGGATATGTGCACGAGTCTGTCATCATTATCTTCTTACTTCAATCTCAAGGTGTCAGGAGGAGAATGACTATCGCCATTGACCAAAAATAAATCTATTTGATGCTTTATTCATTCATAGATATTCATGTTATAACTTATAAGTGAGTTTCTAGCACACTTGCATTTCTAAGTTTGCAGAAACATTGAAATGTTGAATATCTATTTATTGACGGCATCTAAAACATACAACGTTTCCTGTATGAAAACATTAAAATGCACAAATATTGAGGGATCCTTCGAGGTTGATGTGTGTGACAGTGATCATGTGATCATGAACTGTGTGTAGAAGCTGCTGCTGTAGTTCGTTCACACACACCTTGATTCAGAGAGTTTGCTGTGGTGTCTGGAGTCAGTGTTGTTGCTGTAGTTGATGTTACAACTGTTAAAAACAAGATGGAAACAGAAATATGATTACACAATGTACACAAGGCATTTCTTTTACACACTGCTGTAGTCTAGAGCAGCTTCGTATCAGTGTGACGCTCCTGGGATGACACACTAACATGGGATGAGTTGTGTTTAATAAATCCTCACTATGATTTTATTAATGTATCATGTGAGTGGCGTGAGTTACACTAGCTGTATATTATGATTATTCTGCATCAGACAACAGACTGTACAAGACCGGTCATATGTATCAAAACTCACTGACAAATCTGACTAAAGAGCTTTTTTGATGATAATATGTGTGATGATAAAGCAGTCTGTGAGAGCCAGTGCAAACCACTGAAGCGAGAGACTGATGATGTGTGACAGTGATCATGTGATCATGAACCTTGTGTAGAAGCTGCTGCTGTAGTTCGGCTTGATGTCTTCTCAGAGTTTGAGCTTCTGACTGGAGTCAGTGTTGTTGAAGCGACTGGAGCTGCAGAAGATGAATGTTCAGACGCATCAGGACATTAACATCATATTTTCATATTGATCATGACATGCAGTTTGTGTTCAATCATCACAGCTTACAGTGGCAGTAGTTGAGAAGAGAGATGTTACTGTATCATTTATTCCTGGTTTATATGAGAGTGAAACACAGTGAGCTGCTTCCCATAAACCTTCAGCTTTCCTGAATCAAGGACATTATTAAGCCTTAGAATTCCTAAAACTGCATAAAATCCTTATAATTCCCAATATTGACCTCCCACATGGGTCATACATGAAATATTGCATAAATCAGAAGAGTCTATTTTAGCCTAGTATGACCCATACGAGGTCAATATTGGGAATTATAAGGATTTTTATGCAGTTTATGACTTTGACCACTAATATTTTACAATTGCCAAACGTATGAAGCCATCAGGAAGAGTAGAGCCAGTGTGTGAAAGTTTTCACAAATCTGTCTGAAAAGAGTGTGTTCTCACCTGAATACTTGACAGTGTATCTGACTGAGGTCTTGGGTTGATTTCTGTGAGTAAGCCGACATCTCCACTCTCTGTTGTTATCTTCATTCAGGAGTGTTGTAGTCAGAGTGATGATACAGTGATATTGATCTGATGATGATAATATCTGATATCTGGAGTCTGTCTTCAGATCAACACCAGCCTGATTCACCCACAACAGCTCAACTCCCTCAGAACTGACCAAATAATGACAGGAGAATCCAGTATATGAATACAACTGACAGGAGAGAGTCACAGAGCGGCCTGGACTGATCTCAGTCTGTGAGGATGAAGATGATGATGAAGATGATGATGATGATGATGATGATGGAGACACTGAAACTGAACACAAGACACAAATCACAGACTCTTCAATCATCATCTGAGTTTAGAGGGAGAATCTGCCCTTTTTAAATTTAACACATGATCATAAACTTACCATGAAGAACATACAGAAAAACAGGTGCATCAGTTTCTGGTCGGTGTTGTTGTCCGTCATCCACATATTGTAGGCAGGTGTATAATCCATAATCCTCTTCTGTGACGTTCTTGATGTTCAGAGAGCAGTCAGACTCCAGACTCAGTCTCTCATGTCTCTCTGTGTCTTTCTTCTTTATCCCTTTAGCAATCAGCTCAACTACTACTGACTGACTGAATCTGTTGTAGTAGATCCATGTAGTTTTAGATTTGCAGTCAGAAAGAGCTTTATTACAGGACAGACGCACATTTTCACCAGAACTGATGAACACATGATCATCCACTCCACTGATACCTGAAACACAGTATATCTCAGTGATCATTATGATATTAATAAATGAAAACAATAAACCATACCAGCATAAAAACCAGAAGATTCAAATCATACTGTCTTTTTCTGGTGTTTAATTAACATTAACATTTATGGATAAACCAAATAAAACGCCTCTTTAAGAAGGAATAAGAAATACCCTGAGTTTGAAACAAATTTAAATAATGTAATATCATCATATCTTGAACTCTTGATTTCAGCTTTGTCATAAACATTACTGGACGGCACAGGATTAGTTGATCCTCCTCTTCAAGCGTAGAAAATACACTAATAACTGACCTTAAAAGCTCTTTATCTGTTCTGTGTTTCTCTCTTTCCTTCAAACTCACCCTACTGTGACTTATGCACAGCTAAATACAAAATAACAATTCAAAACCCACAAAGAATATTTGTGGAACAGTTCCCAAAGGAAGGAGCAAAACTCAGGGAAGGTTTGCTGGGATCAGTAGTTCACTCTCCATCCAGACACAGTCGTGATGATACTGTACTTCTGTTCTCTGACCACACAACATCACTTCACTGAGCTGAACACTCGTTGTGTGTTTGATAGTAAGTTTATGATCAATCATGAGCTGAGTTTGGGAAGTAGTTAACAGTGAATTTGATCATGATTAGGGCCCTCTCAAGTAAAGTCATGACAAAATAATGCATTAACAAATCATTTAATACAACATGATTAAACATGCACTAGGAGAATATTTGTATTCCTTTACACCACCAGTACAACAAAACAAACAAACAAAAGATAAAGGTTATTTGTAGTTCTATTATTATTTATTGACATCATTAAAGACTCAGCAGTCAACATTTATTAGATTAAAATGCCAGCATTACCGTAGCAACACAACTAAGGCCCTGTCCCAAATGGCACCCTGAGCACTCATGGTCTTCCTCTGAGTCTGCACTTTCGTGACGTAATGCCGCTTTGACTGTCGGGAAGAAGTCTGCTGCGGAGTCCGCATCAGCGTGGGCTCGGCCAAAGTGCGCCAAAGTGCGCATCAAGGGCGCAAATCGACCACATGGGGGTGCTCGCGAGCACCCTTCTGAGATCTAAAAATGACAAATGGGACACACTGCGGACTTAACGGACACGCGCACGCGGCAGCCATTGTAAGTCCACAAGACCGAAAGTGCACATGAAGTGTGCCATTTGGGACAGGGCCTAACACGCCGAGAGCACCACTAATAAGTGTCTCACCAGAAACAAACCCTACATACTGTAGTTCCAGGAAGAAAAGTTATGACTAAATGTAGCGCCCCCAACAGTCGTTTATGGGGGAAGGCTAACTTGAGTTATTTTAGATCTAGTATTCAATCAAATTCTATATTTATTTTAATAAGGGCAAATGATTAATCAGGTTGCTGTGGTTCTCAAATAAACACAGAGTTATAAAATGAAAATGAAATAACAATAGCAACAACAATTGAAACAAATAAAGCCCTTTACTGAATATAAAATAAAATAATCACACAAGAATATGAATTAGTAACCAAAAGATGATTGACAGTGTAATTCCTAAAACTAATTGCCGGCAAAAATCTAATAATCCAATAAAAAAAAATAAAAAAAAATACCACAGTTCTCGTAGCCTGAATCGACGCTCGGGTTCGTTGCAGCTCTCTCGGTGCAATCGAATGTCCCAGACTGTAGCTCCGGTCCGTTTAGTCAACAAACAGGCAGTCTTTAGTCCCACGCCGCGCACGCACTCGCAGTCAGCCGCTCGCGTCAAACTTCATACTGGTCCGTAAACAAACTGAATTGAGCTCTTCGTCAAAGCACTGTTCAGCATTGAGATATCACCCGATAGTTCGTCAGGATTAGTCATCCTAATCTATCAGATGTTACCAGAGAAATATGTTATTCACATATTACGGTCTCTATTCCTCGTGCTCTCTCGACACTGTTATGTCCTCGTCTGACGTCATTCCTCTCTCTTCTTCGGCGGCACTCGCACAACACAACCAGTAAGGCTCTCAATATGCGTTCTTCAGCGATCTTGCGTCCTTGTGTTCTCGTTTTACGTCATCATTAACCGTCGAAGTTCAGACCCAATTCTCAAGAACGCAAGTACAGAGGACGCATGAAAGAACCCGGATGTGTTCTTGATACTGAGGATGCTTCGAATGCAGACTTGAGCTAGTACTCGCCTGGTGTCCCAGAAGTCATTGCGGCCGGTTCCGAGTTCGTTCTTCCATTGTTATGCTTGGCAAGACCGGTCTCCACGAGAACACAAGTCCGTTCTCTGCGTTCTTGGAATTGAGAAACAGCCTATAACTTTCACTTTATAAAATAAACATCTTACATGTCAAGTAACAATAACAATGTACATTTCTTTTTACAGAACTGGAAAAATATACGATATGAAAGTAATAAACCAGACAAAGTCAGTGGTTTGTTAAATTTGTTTACATTACCCAATTTTCCCACGGGTTACATCAATGAATAATTAAAATCAGAAAACGGTTTAGATCAAATTCAATTTATTATTGGTAGTTATTAGTCTATTTTCCACATTTAATTAGAGTATAAATCTATTAAATTAATGTCAAAATAATCTTGCACCGTTCTAATTATTTGTCATGAATAGGTGCTCTCGCCGTGTTAGTTGTGTTGTTATACAGTAATACTGGCATTTTAATCTAATATATGTTCACTGCTTTGGTAAACCGAATTGATAATTATAGTCATGTTTGCATGAGTTTTAAATTGGGAATTTTCCAGGAAGTTATGTACAGTAATTAACTATTGTTTTGTTTTTTTAATTGTATATGCTTCAGTTAACTTGTGTATGTGGCATATTTGATTGTAAATGTGCCTCGTGTGTGTCTTTACAGGTATAGACAGGGTCAATTTTCACAAAATCAGAACCTCGAAGGCATTTTGTGATTATTTATATTATACAACATTTCTAGGGGTATTAAGGGGTGCTGAATCCAAATCTGCTGTATATGAAGCTCAAAAATGTCCCAAAATGCCTCAAAATTGAGAAATTCAAAATGGCCGCCACCGCCAGGCTGAAATCTATTTTTCAGTATATCTTTTTGACTAAACAATGTACAAACATGAAATAAATGTGCTTTTGTACATTTTCCTACATGGGCAATTCAATGCCATATTCAGATTTGAGATGTAATGTGAAGAAACTGCTTAGATATTGCAAAAATCATTGTTTTTAACTATGAATAATTACTCAGTTAAAGCAAAGAGTATAGAAGTAACAAGAGGCGAAACTCCGTTGCAGTTTTGACAACAGCCACTAGGTGGCGCTTCGGTAGCGCGGCCGCCATTTTGGACTGAACCAACGGCTTTACCGTTAGCACAACTACCGTATACAGCATTAACATTATGTCTGGAAATAATTGGAAACAAAGAAAACAGTGTTCTGCCATCAACTGCAACAACTACCAGTGTACAACCAATCAACTAGCATTTCATAGATTCCCCAAAGATCCAGTAAAGTAGAAAAGGTTTTTATTAACTTTAAAGTGAGCTAACGTCAACGATAACAGGTGCTGTAACCTTAATGTAACCGCAGTAACAGTTTGCTAATGTTATGTATTTGGTCGAAATTGTCAAGACTCGAAATGGGCTTTTTAAATCGCATACTTTCAGAGATATATGAACACCTAACCTGGCAAATGACCGCTTTATTAATTCATTGTTATCACTAAATTAACCCTTTAACTAGTGTCACCTTTTTTTCGCATAAACATGAAAATCACTATCCAAACTTAAATGGTTGTAATTCAAGAATGCTTTGGAATTTAGACCTATGGTTGGTCTTGTTTTAATTTGTCAGATTATTGTTTAAGTGAAATAAATTATGAAAGTGAAACAGAAAAAAGTTATATAAGTTTGAGTTTATTAAAATGTACAAATTTAAAATATAATTATTTATATTTTATATAAAATATATATATTACAAAATATATTTTACTCTAGAACTGCAAGAAAATGAAAGCAAAAAATCTGAACAAGTTGTGTTCCACATTTTAGGTTGATATGTTGATATCTCGCTCCCTCACCCTTTCTGCCGTGTGCTCTAACGTTACACGGTTTGGAGCTGCGCGCTCTTGCTCGCTCGCTCTCGATTCCGGGTGATTTTAGCTAATTTGTGGGCATCAGGAAGCCGCTATCAATATGCGGGAGACTCCCGGATCTTCCGGGAGACATGGGATGTCTGCTCTAGAGATATTAAAAACTAGAAACTACTTTTTAGTTCATTTAACCGCTTTTGAATTTGAACCGGTATCGTTCAATTCTATGACAGCTGTGTTGCGTTCAGTCCAAGATGGCGGAGCTGCAGCTCTGCGCATGGGTGAGTTTGTTGCAATGGAACGTTCTATTGAGTTTCGCCTCTTGGTACTTCTATACTCTTTGGTTAAAGGTTGTATCAGCGATTTCAGGCCCAAAAAAGGCCCAAACATAAATGATCACATTCATCTAATCTTTCCTACCGATCCGCTAGCTGCCAGCCCCATAAGCAGGCCGTCAAAAAAACGCGTCTCTATAGGCAGCCTAGGCTCTGAGATCTACACACGAAAACAATCAGTTTCACCAACCACTCAACCAAAATAAATAGTGTTCCAACCAATCACTGACAGGGGTGGGTGTTGTGAGGTTTTGCGCTCGTGCACGGCTGCCTATGACAACTGCACACGAAAACCTCACAACACCCACCCCTGTCGGTGGGTGGGCTTACAGGGACACGTTTTTTTGGCGGCCTGCTTATGGGGCGGGCAGCTAGCGGATCAGTAGGAAAGATTACTGTAGATGAATGTGATCATTTATGTTTGGGCCTGAAATTGCTGATAAACCTTTAAAATTATTATTATTATTATTATTATTACTATTATTTTTGATATTATCAGGCTCAAAAATGTACCTTTGTACAAAATCCTTTGTACCTACATTTACTTTGTACTTTACTTATCATTTACCTTACGTAAATTCCTTGATAAAATAAGTATTTGGTCACCTACAAACAAGCAAGATTTCTGGCTCTCACAGACCTGTAACTTCTTCTTTAAGAGGCTCCTCTGTCCTCCACTCGTTACCTGTATTAATGGCACCTGTTTGAACTTGTTATCAGTATAAAAGACACCTGTCCACAACCTCAGACAGTCACACTCCAAACTCCACTATGGCCAAGACCAAAGAGCTGTCAAAGGACACCAGAAACAAAATTGTAGACCTGCACCAGGCTGGGAAGACTGAATCTGCAATAGGTAAGCAGCTTGGTGTGAAGAAATCAACTGTGGGAGCAATTATTAGAAAATGGAAGACATACAAGACCACTGATAATGTCCCTCGATCTGGGGCTCCACGCAAGATCTCACCCCGTGGGGTCAAAATGATCACAAGAATGGTGAGCAAAAATCCCAGAACCACACGGGGGGGCCTAGTGAATGACCTGCAGAGAGCTGGGACCAAAGTAACAAAGGCTACCATCAGTAACACACTACGCCACCAGGGACTCAAATCCTGCAGTGCCAGACGTGTCCCCCTGCTTAAGCCAGTACATGTCCAGGCCCGTCTGAAGTTTGCTAGAGAGCATTTGGATGATCCAGAAGAGGATTGGGAGAATGTTATATGGTCAGATGAAACCAAAATAGAACTTTTTGGTAAAAACTCAACTCGCCGTGTTTGGAGGAGAAAGAACACCACACCTACTGTGAAGCATGGGGGTGGAAACATCATGCTTTGGGGCTGTTTTTCTGCAAAGGGACCAGGACGACTGATCCGTGTAAAGGAAAGAATGAATGGGGCCATGTATCGTGAGATTTTGAGTGAAAACCTCCTTCCATCAGCAAGGGCATTGAAGATGAAACGTGGCTGGGACTTTCAGCATGACAATGATCCCAAACACACCGCCCGGGCAACGAAGGAGTGGCTTCCCAAGGCCAGTAAGATCGGTGTGATGTTGCTCGAACACCTGCCAGACTGTTTTCTTTCCGTGACCGCTGAACTGAGACGCACTATCACAGCCAGTGATGGCATGGAAGGCAATGAGTGTGTCCACTTGATCATCAGAGAGTAACTTGCGAATGTCATGTACTGGAAAATACTTTGGATCCTTTGATGTCCCGGCTTTCATGTAGAGATGGGTACATCCAATTCTGTCATGATGTGCTAGAAGTAGAAGAAGCACGTCTGTGTCACGCGCTGACACGACTTTTGTGTCCATAGGAGCCTGGATGCAGTGCAAAATCAGTCATGTATCAGCCTCCTCATGGTCAGCACTCAGAGAGGAGATTTCAAGTTCTGGATCTGATGACTTGACAGTCGAGCGAGATCTGCTTTGTTCTCTTCTAGTGCCATGAAGCTCGACCAGTCTGCTGAAAGTGGAACAAAGTCATTCACGATCTCTCTGCATACTGGTCGACTGTTTACGCTTCTTTTTTTTGTGCCTGTTTTGATGAATTCGTCATGGTACCTGTCGAAGACTACATCAACCCTCTGGTACTTCTCTGCCATCTTCAACACTGTGTCAGCAAACTTGTTGGCATAGGTGCCGAATGTTGTGATGTCAGGCTACCCTGGTAATCCAGAGTTCTTGCAAGAGCAGAAGCTGAATTTGCTCAGCGAGTTACTCTGGTGTCGAGCAATGGAGCTCATTAAATATGCCCCTCGATCTGAGCTGCACCAATCACAGCGGGTTATCTGATATAGGCGAGCTAAACAGATGACGACAGTGATGTGATGTCGAAGTCCTTAGTAAACATTGCAAGATGGCTATGGATGAACACCAGTTGTTTGAAACGGCTTTGGCCGCTACAATGAACGAGACTTGGCTTTTTCTCTAAAAGAGGAACAGAAGACGGCGCTCGAATCGTTCCTTTGCAAGAAGCAGATTAGTTGGTGGAATGTAGACTGCCGTTAGTTGCGGCCAGAGATGGCAGGATGGGCATGAGTTCATGCTGGAGAATATTTTCCAAGTCTACCTTGCAACCTACTCTGTAAGCTGTGATGAGCCTTTGTAGAATCTGCCTGTCCACTTTGATGATGTTTTGCTTGTTCTTGGAAAGTTCCACGACTTCATACAAAGAGGCAAATGTTTTGGCTTTGTTCTTTCGAATGGGTGACTTCAGATCCAAGTGCTGGTCACTATCTGGAGGTTCACACAGACGTTTGTCCACAAATACTTTCATTTGTGCCTGTCCAAGGTGTTCTGCACCAAGCAGAGATTGTTGAAACTGGGATGTGACCACGTCCTTGTTGATTTATGTTCTTGAGTGTGTCCCCACCATATTGAAACACACTGTGCTCTTTTAATGATAGACATATTCTGCTTTCATCCACATCATCTCTTTCCATTCTACTCTTTGTGCACTCTGTGTGTGTGTACTCATCGTCTTCATCATCGTCGCATGGAATGTATAGACGCATTCAACTGCAGAAAACTTGACAACACTTGCCAGAACAATGAAAAGGACTGCGAATAAGCTGTCACTGTAACTTCTACTGGGATATAGTTCAATGAATATCACCATGACCCATGGATCTTCCTGCTTTTGGATCTTAATTGATTGACAACTTCTTTATCACTAATGACCACCTTTTTCTCTATACTTGTGTGATTTTCAAGCTGATTATTGAAACTTATTATTGATCTAAATCAAGGTAAGGTAAATGATAAGAAAAGTACAAAGTAAGTAAATGTAGGTACAAAGGACATTTTTGAGCCTGATAATATCAACAATAATAGTAATAATAATAATAATTATAATTATAATTTTACCTGTAATTATTCATAGTTAAAAACAACTATTTTTGCAATATCTAAGCAGTTTATTCACATTACATCTCAAATCTGAATATGGCATTGAATTGGCCATGTAGGAAAATGTACACAAGCACATTTATTTCATGTTTCTACCTTGTTTAGTCAAAAAGATATACTGAAAAATAGATTTCAGCCTGGCTGTGGCGGCCATTTTGAATCTCAATTTTGAGGCATTTTGGAGCTTCATATACAGCAGATTTGGATTCAGCACCCCTTAATACCCCTAGAAATGTTGTATAATATAAATAATCACAAAATGCCTCCAGCACTTTAAATAAGCACATTTTCAGAAATTCTGCCTAGACTAGTATGTTTGGGCTTTATTTTGAGTCTATATATGTTTAATGATGTAAATAAATAATAAAAGAACTACAAATAACCTTTATCTTTTCTTTTTTTTTTTTTTTTGTACTGGTGGTGTAAAGGAATAAAAATATCCTCCTAGTGAATGTTTAATCATATTTTATTAAATTATTTGTTAATGCATTATTTTGTCATGACTTTACTTGCCCAGTCAACACTTTAATCTCACAGTGATCTCACCATGTGGTCACAACGTCATCAATGTGAGTCACAGTGAGCTAAAAGTGTAACTCTAAAAGTGTAACTCTCAGCGCACTCTCTGTGGCCACAATATGAGCTCATCCCAGATAGAAATGTTGTTGTTCTATCAATGTTGTTATGTTCTTGTAATGGTTTCTGTAGATCATTTTATTTTTGATACCAGAATGTTCTCCTAAAGGAAGGATAACATTCTCTAAAACATTTTAAACATGTTTAGTCCTAACATTGATAGAACATTATCCCTTAACATTCTAATAACGTTTTAGCGGGAAGTTTCCCAGCAGACACAGGACTGAACCTCTTAAAAGAGATTTAGATGTCAAAGTTTGTTTGAGCGTAATAGTTTTGTTTGGTCACCGTTATGGTGATCAGTGTTTGCTTTAGTTGGGCTCTTTGGCCTTGACTATTTGATGTTAATGTTTCTCTGGCTGCTATAAGTGTTTATTATAGCAAGAGAAAATGTGATCAAGTATGCTGGCTACTTGTTGATCATAATGACGGTCTGATTTCACCCAGGGACTAAATCTTAAAGCCTCCTGTCCACTATCTAGCCGGGATCATTTAGATGCAGCCTTGGCACTTCACCAGGTGAGGTCGCTGTTACTGAAGCTTCGAGTAATGAACCCATTTTCAAAACAATTCTTCTAAGTGGTTCATTGCTTCACCAAAGCTTAATTTGCCCATCACTACCACCAGTGTTTTAATCAGAAAATATGAAGTATTTATTATAAAAACAAAACATGATTGTATTTAAACGTCTTCAACGAGACAAGCACAAACCTCAAGAATCAACGTGTGAATCTCAATAACGGTGACATGCTTCATGCAGCAATGCATTCTGGGTGCATCATACAAAACTAATCAGTGGCTCCCAGAATGCATTGTGCCATGAAGCACGTCACCGTTATTGAGATTCACGCGCCAATTCTTGAGGTTTGAGTGTGTCTAAGTGAAACAGTAGATCAAAATATTTAGTGTTTGTATACACATTTTTTTATTACAAATTTTTTTGGATGTCATCCTATAGAAACATTACTATAATCAATTATATGAAATTAATTACACACATGACAGTTTAGAAGAGATCAGCTGATCAGAACACAACATGAGGATTATATTGTTATCATCATCATCAAGTAGATGACATCATCTGATCACATTTTCTCTCACTTGCCATAACACACAGTTCCAGCGGCCAGAGAAAAACTAACATTAAAACACCAAGAGTCAAACTGACCAACTAAAGCAAACACTGATCACCATAATGGTGACATCAAACCAAACTATTAATTTCAATAAATCATCATCATCTAAACCTCTGTTAAACTCAATATGTTTGAGACACAACAAGTATTCAGCCCAGTTCAGTTGTTGTGTGACTTTTCCAGAAGTCAGAGAACGGAGGTGCAGTCAGGGTACTTCTTATTCCTCCTTAAAGAGGCACTTTGATTTGGTTTATTCATAAATGTTAATAAATGCATTAACTATCATACATGTACTAACATGTAGTTAAAGGGATAGTTCACCCAAAAATGAAAATGTTGTCATCAATTACTCTTCCTCAAGTTGTTCCAAACCTGTATGACTTTCTTTCTTCTGCTGAACACAAAAGAAGATATTTTGAAGAAAGTCGGTAACCAAACGACTGATGGACCGCATTGACTTCCATAGTAGCAAAAAAAAAAAAATACTATGGAATTCAATGGGGACCAGCAACTGTTTAATTACCAACCTTCTTTAAAATATCTTCTTTTGTGTTCAGCAGAAGAAAGAAAGTCATACAGGTTTGGAACAACTTGAGGAAGAGTGATGACAGCATTTTCATTTTTGGGAAGAACACCAATGAACACAACTCTGAGATCACAACGTGAATGTGTGCAAGAATAAACTTAGCATGTTCAAATGAACTCTTTCCAGACTAATTCCACTAAATGTCTTTAGAGAAAATACAGATTTCTTTACCTGTGAGAAGTGAAGAGAGAATGATCAGTCCCAGCAGACACAGATCACACTTATCAGCCATTTTGTGTTTCTGTCAGTCTTTCTCTTCATTATATATAGTTACAGCTCTTCCTTTAAACATCATCAGCTCCTCCTCTGGTTGGTTACTTCCTCAGTGTAGTTTTATGTGTCTATTTTTTTTTTTTTCATGTACACTTTTTTTTCCCATCACATCACTAACACATTGTGTTGCTATATGTGTGTGTACCATGAAGCTTTTATTAGGCTACTAAGTTTGTGCTTGTGAAACCACAAATTCACAACCTCCAGAAGTGTTGATGCGTCAAGATCACACTTCATCTATATATACACATCAAAAACTCCAGTGTTAAATTAACTCTCCTGGGAATTTATCTTAGACCACACTCAAAAGTGTTAAAATAAGGGTATATTAAAAGTCAAGGGCCCAACTAAAGCAAACACTGATCACCATAACGGTGTGATTTTCTCCTTCAGTGATTCTGCTTGTTAACATCAGGTGACTTCAATAATTGTCAATCATCACTCAATTAATCACTGAATAATTAATTATAACTTAATTATATCTTAATTATAACTTTAACACTGATTCACTGTTATTTTAACTCTCTTAGGGGCTGTTTACACAACACCGTTTTCAGCGTTACACTTTTTACGTTCATTTACACGACAATGGTGTTTTGGGGCCTGATAACGCAAATGTTTGAAAACGGGTTTCAAAGTGCAAGTTTTTGAAAACGGTCTCCTCGTAAATAATCAAAATGTGAATCTCTGAAGTCGATGAGGTCATGCACATGCGTGTTCAGTCTATAGTGTTTCATCGCCATCTGATGGCCTGGCAGCAGAATAGAGGGTTTTTAGTCGTTTTTCGCGGATCCGTGTAAATGGGGATTGTTTTGACAACGGTGTCGTGTCGGAGTCCTATAATTCCAAGGATTTCTTAAAGTTTTCTGATAAAAAATTAATCTTTCATAAAGAGTGTTTAATTGTGTTAGAGAGACTTAGAGAGTACTTTATACAGTACAGACTGATTCAGAGCAGCTTCACTGGGATAAAAAGAAAAATAATGATGTAAACAGATTCTCCTGACTCCTGTAAAGACAATAGAGTCATTATTCAGATCAATTCAGTTCAGTGGTGATTTGCTTCAATGACTGTGTAAGGTTCATCAATTATGAAATGATTCGGCAACTCTTCCCCTCATTCTTCAGCACCGAAACAGGGCTGAATAAACGGGACTAAGTGAGCTCACGCCGGTCTATTTCCCGCGCGTCTCACTATCTCTGTAGCAGGAAAACTCCTAAAACAGTGAGAGCGAGCACAACGCTGACTACGCTCAGCTGAGCACAGAGCTAAGTGTGATGTTCTCCGCTGTGATTATCAGTTGAGTCTCATTAGAACGTCTTTCGCCGCCGTTTATTCTTAAAGTGGCGCACCTCTGAGTGTGTCTATGCTAGGGGTTTCACAACTACTGATTTTTGCTAGTCGACTAGTTTTGCATAACAGTCGACGACTAGTCGACTAGTTGTTAAATTATTTATTCATTAAATTGACGCATTAACGCATTGAGCATTGTTAAGGAAGACACAGAGGAAGGAGTTCTGGTGAATCATTGGAAATGTATTTTTGAAATTCAGAAATAACATAATAAATAAATTCATCAGTTATTCTTTTCATCAACATGTGTTAATACAAAAACAGTAGCATTCATTTAAAACATTCTTGTAATTAAAACATTCTTGTTATGAACCGCGCCACACCACGCGCATCAGCGAACGTTGCAGATAAACATTGCCACATGGCTAGCCTCAGACAACAACATTGTCAACATCACAACTCTGAGTTTTGCATATAGTTTTAACTACATTTTTCTACCATTGGACTGTCTCTGGCACCACGCACATTCAAGAAGTGTATGGGTGCAAATGTTTTTCCCCTGAGACAGAAGGGAATGCACATCCTCAACTACCTCGATGACTGGCTCATTTTAGCCCAGTCAGAGGCAGAATTAAACTCTCTCAGATCTGTGCTCCTATATAAATGAAGATGACTTTACTTGACTAGGCCTCATGGCCTCGACATCGACAGTCCTTCTGCTGGCTCTGCTGCATTGCGCCCCCTGCAGTTCTGGCTGAAACTGAACTAATTTACTAAGTACTATTAATTACTGAGCTTACTGGCGAAAATGCTGTCAGGCTTCTATGGCCGTTACTTCCTCGTTCCCAAGAAGGATGGCGGCATCAGGCCAATCCCAGACCTCAGACATCTGAACTACAAAAGAGGCAGAATTAGAGGCAGAATTAAACTCTCTCAGATCTGTGCTCCTCAGCCATTTGGGATGCCTAGGACTCAGAATCAACGCAACCAAGAGCTCACTGATCCCCAATCAGAGAATCTCTTCCTGGGTGCAGTAATAGACTCACCCAAATGAAGGTTTGGCTGACACCCGAGCGCGCTCAGACCATTCAACAGCTTTTGACTTGGTTCAGAGTAGGGGCCCGTTGCCCTCTCAGAACCTTCAAAGGATGCTAGGCCTCATGGCCTCGACATCGACAGTCCTTCTGCTGGGTCGGCTGCATTGCGCCCCCTGCAGGACTGGCTGAAACCCCAACATTCTATAGTATTCCTGCTAGAAAAGTTGTTTGTCCATGATAAACCTGTGATATTACTTGCATACTAGTCATAATCTGAATATATACTGTAGTACACATGCAAGAAAAGGCTTTAGTACAAACTAGGGTAAAAGCACAATAACACAAAGAATGAAATGGCAACTATATATGTAGACAATTAGTTTTATTAGTTTAAATTAGTAACAAATGTGTACATGTCAAGACTGCTAGGTTTTCGGTCATTTGAGAGTTTGTTGCGAGTCCACATCAGGGAATAGTACAGCGTAGCTGAATGCCACTGCATAGTATACTAGAGGAATCATTGGTAATGGGTCATTGAATTACTGAAAAATTCATTTTCAATAATTCTACAGTTTAGAGAAATTTCTTTACTCCATAAACATTTTTCAGGTTTATGTGTTTTTTGTCCCTAAAATGATTTTGTAATATTGTACAATACTGGTTCCCGACAATTCCTAACCCTCACTGATATACAATTAGTTAAAACAATTATTTAATGCAATCTGCAATTTTGGGCCGAAATCTAGGCTGAGATGTGAGAAGTGAAATCAGCAAGTGATTTCTTTTTCTGTGTGATAAAAGTCATGAATTTAGAGAGCATGCTAAAATACCATGTAACAACTTTACAAAACAACTTTAATGTGCAAAAGTTCTACCACTGGACCATTAAAGTACACATTTAAAATACACTTTGGAGGGGAATTAAAAAATTATACAGTTTATTTTATTAAAACAGTTTTGGATGTCCTATTGTAGAAACATTACTATAATCAAATGCATGACATTAATAACACACATGACAGTTTAGAAGAGATCAGCTGATCAGAACACTACATGATGATTATATCGTTATCTGGGCAATATGGGCAAAAAATCATATCTCTATATTTTTTGGTAAAATGGTGATATATGATATATATCTCAGTACTTTCTATGTTTTTCTATTTGGATAAAGAAAATCTGTATTTATTTAAAAAAATGTTCACATCCTGCCCAATGATACAAACAATGTTGATATTGAAGGATATGGAAACAAATATAGTGAATATAATGTAGGCTATGCAATATATTATGTGCAAAAAGGTGGTTCAAATCACATTACATTCTAGCATTGTAGCATTACAATCTAAAAGTAAAAATAATGCTTTTGTTTTTAAATTGATTAAAGGCTAAACTAAAAATGAAAATAAAAACAAAAGCACAAACTAATTTTATTAGCCTGCATTTGATTACCCCATTATAATGGGCACTTTCATAAAAATCTACTTGTAGGTTTAAAATTCCACATATGGCACATTTATTATCTCCAACAACAAATATTTTAGCAATATGTATATTTTAGTCAGAATGTTTGCGCTACTATTCTAATGTGCTCCGTCTGTTTGTTTGTTTGTTTGCATGCGCGCGCCGCGGCGGCGCTCCTAAGCTTGAATTTTAGCGGAGATTCACTTGCAGAAGGTACCATTCTGGGCATTATTAGTGGGGTAATTTACGAGATACATCAGAGGATCCATTAGCGCCTGCACTAAGCCATTTGGCTGATATCTCTAAATAAGCTCTAACTTTAATAATGTTCGAAGGGAAAAAAGGCTTCTGGGGGGTGTTTGGCTCGAGGTCATGGTGCAAAGGACCCTAGGTTGGTTTTACTCCGAACCATCCCTTTAAAGGCAGGGTAGGCAGGTTTTTTCTAAAAAACTTTCCCCCAAATTTGTTTAAACTGTCTTTATATACCAATACATAATTAAAATGTAAGTACTCTGAAAAAGAGAGTATAAAAATCGAGTGTCTGTAGTCCTCTCAGGCTGCAATAAACACAGCTACTTATTTCCATTCGGAATGAAAGAAATGATTGGCTGGGCGACTGTCACTCTCCCTCGCTACTATGGCTACCACCCCTGCTGCTACAGGAGCTGCCCACATGCGCGCACCCGTTTGACTCGAGGAGGGGAAGAGGCACGGAAGCTAGGAAGAATCACAATTATGGCAGAGAAAGAGCAGTCAAAATCCCCAGTACCTGCATATACAGTCAGTGAAGGCAAACAAGGCAGAAAAAGGAAGACAGTATTCAAAAAGGCTATGACCAAAAAGTCTTTGGATAAAGCAAGAAGTCAGACAAGAGTCAATATCGGCGTCCTCATCAGAGCCAACAGTGCTTTTCATCATGGAAGCTCTTACATACAAAACACCGTATATGTTATGAATCTTACACGAAATTCACCTTCATCACAGTGTAACTGATGGTAATGGGAAAACGTGTATCAATGCAATGTTTTTAGCTTTGCCTTATGTTACTATCTCGTTACCGAATCAAACTCAATATATTTTAAACTTTACCAGTATCGATATGCTAGCTTGATAGTGAGTACTAACAGCCATGTTAGTTGTTTATATTCATAATGATAAAGTTAGGTATTTTATTACATGTGATTTTGACATGATGTCACTACATGCACTGCGCTCCTCTCCAGTCGGCGCTGGCAAACGTGTCCTCCAGCTGAGCGGTCGGCATCGCGCGTTCATGTGTTTTGGGGGCGTGGCTTTGGAAGGAGCCCAGAAGGGAGGGGGTGGGAGTGAATGGAAATAAGTAGCTGTGTTTATTGTGTCCTGAGAGGACTACAGACACTCGATTTTTATACTCTCTTTTTCAGAGTACTTACATTTTAATTAAGTATTGGTATATAAAGACAGTTTAAACAAATTTGGGAAAAAGTTTTTCAGAAAAAACCTGCCTACCCTGCCTTTAAGGAGTAATATATATATATATATTACAAATGCAAAATGAGGGAATGTAAAAATAAACATGTTAATCATTTTTATCTATACAGTATATGAAGACTTCAGATGCAAAAGCCTCTAAGTGCCTCTAAGAGGCAAAAGCCTTTAAGTTTTCCTCTAGAATGATCGTTTTTATCAAGCTTGTATGTTTATGTTCAGTTATTTCACTTTAATGGCAATGAAAATGACCTATTAATTGTCATTAAAGTGAAATATACGAGATATACCTAAATATACGAGCTTGATAAAAATGCTCATTTAATGAGAAAATTTCAGATGGCACTTAGAGGCTTTTGCATCTGAAGTCTTCATATAAAGTTACTAAATAGTTGCAAAATATATACAAAAAATATTATAATGAAGAAAACACAAACAAACACAACAATAACAAACAAACAACCCTTACAATTGCCTTAAATTTATGATATTAAAATTATATCAATACAATCAAGACATGTGAGACTAAAGCATTAAAGAACACCCTCTCACCCCCTCCCCAACCCCCCCCAATCTGCCCGGCCCACCTTTCATCTCATATCTGGAGCCGGGCCTCCTGTGACTCACATTGTGATCATATGGAGAGATCACTGTGAGGTCAACGTGTTGACTGGGATGTAAATGAAGATAAATCTGGCCTTTTATTTGTAAAAAAAACACATTTTAATCTAAACTTGGTGACACTATTCTTCAGAGTGATCAGAGTTTTCTTCTTTGTTTTCTGAGAAGAAGAAAATAAAACGATGAACAATCCTCTGTACGTTTTTGCTATTGTAAATATTGTTGCAGATTTGCTCAAAACTCACCAGTATTTTATTGTAATATTGCAGGCATCTCTATTTCCTCTGGGTGCTTCGAGTCCTTCCTCCCTGCAAAATAAAAGCATTGACTGACCTCTCGTATGTGTTTTTATCATGATTGCAGATTGTTCCAGATCAGATGAGTGTGAATCATCAGATTGTGTGCGGCTCAAAACTCACCAGCTCTTCTTGCACAGATGATCTGAAGAAGAATCACAGTAGGAGCAGCAAACACTGCGATCTCAACAATAATCACAATCACTGCAGGAAACATGAAAGGAAGAAGAGAAACTGTACATGACTGAAGTCAAGGGTATTCAACTATCAACAGTTATTGATGAAGCTTTTACAGACTGACTGATAGTTTAATGTTATAAAGCTGTCAGTATAAATGAATGTGTCGTACCTCTGTATAATGATCCAGCAGTCACACTGACTTCAGTTTCTCCTGGATCTGTGGATCACGTCTGTTAGTTCAGTTCAACACATAATGCCACATATACACAACATCATCATCACATAATACTTGAGCTTCACATCACAGAAATGATGGATATGTGCACGAGTCTGTCATCATTATCTTCTTACTTCAATCTCAAGGTGTCAGGAGGAGAAAGACTATCGCCATTGAACAAAAATAAATCTATTTGATGCTTTATTCATTCATAGATATTCATGTTATAACTTATAAGTGAGTTTCTTGCACACTTGCATTTCTAAGTTTGCAGAAACATTGAAATGTGGAATATCTATTTACTGACGGCATCTAAAACATACAACGTTTCCTGAATGAAAACATTAAAATGCACAAATATTGAGGAATCCTTCGAGGTTGATAGCTTTTTGCTCGCGGGTTTCTCTATAGAGCTCCCCCTACAGCTTTGGAATAGATATTTGACAACACTGTCGTCAAAACTCGTCGGCGACTCTCCCCCCTCCCATCTTCTCCCGCTGTTCATGTTGTGCATTTGTTTTCAAAGAAGCCGCCGAACGCACCGAGCCATGTCCACTGAGGTATGTATGATACACAGAAGGCTAACATATAAATGTATATGTGCAGTGCCGTAAAGCAATTCGTTACATCGCGAGACCTGATATCACGCGATACTTCCCGCCGCCCCAAAGTTGCAAGGGTGGTTTTTCGGCTCATAGGCGCTCGGGGGGTGCGAGACGACCACCATTCAACCCGAAAACAGCCATATAACAATTCCAATGACTCCGAAGCTGTTCGGTTAAGGTAAAAACGTTACTTAGTTCACCTTTAACAAACTGCTGTAGTCTAGTGTGACGCTCAAGATGCTGTATCAGTGTGACGCTCAGTTCTGATGCTGGGATGACATACTAACATGGGAATTTTTGCTATTTTAAAGTTTCCTAATATTGTTGTGGAGTCTCCTACAACAGGTTTACATGCATCAAAGGTAAAAAAAAAAAAAAAAAACTGTTTAATTTCCTCATAATACATTTGCACATCATCACATTTTCAATGATTCTCAAACGACTCGTCAGATGAATCAATCACTCTAAATCCCTCCTTTCTGCTCTGATTGGCCAGACAGCTCAGTCTGTTACTTTTGAAAGACAATAACTTTATGTATGGTACACTTTCAGATTTAAAACTTTGCAGGATGTTTTCATTCACTTAGAGCTATGTTACAAAAATCCATAATAGGGGCCCTTTAATAAATCCTCACTATGATTTTATTAATTTATCATGTGACTGGCGTGAGTTACACTAGCTGTATATTATGATTATTTAGCATCAGACTGTACAAGACCAGTCATTTGTATCAAAACTCACTGACAAATCTGACTAAAGAGCTTTTTTTGATGATAATATGTGTGATGATAAAGCAGTGTGTGAGAGCCAGTGTAAACCACTGAAGCGAGAGACTGATGATGTGTGACAGTGATCATGTGATCATGAACCTTGTGTAGAAGCTGCTGCTGTAGTTCGGCTTGATGTCTTCTCAGAGTTTGAGCTTCTGACTGGAGTCAGTGTTGGTGAAGCGACTGGAGCTGCAGAAGATGAATGTTCAGACGCATCAGGACATTAACATCATATTTTCATATTGATCATGACATGCAGTTTGTGTTCAATCATCACAGCTTACAGTGGCAGTAGTTGAGAAGAGAGATGTTACTGTATCATTTATTCCTGGTTTATATGAGAGTGAAACACAGTGAGCTGCTTCCCATAAACCTTCAGCTTTCCTGAATCAAAGACATTATTAAGCCTTAGAATTCCTAAAACTGCAAACAAATCCTTATAATTCCTAAAACTGACCTCCCTCATGGGTCATACATGAAATATTGCATAAATCAGAGGAGTCTATTTTAGCCTAGTGACCCATAGGAGGTCAATATTGGGAATTATAAGGATTTTTATGCAGTTTATGACTTTGACCACTAATATTTTACATTTGCCAAACGTATGAAGCCATCAGAAAGAGTAGAGCCAGTGTGTGAAAGTTTTCACAAATCTGTCTGAAAAGAGTGTGTTCTCACCTGAATACTTGACAGTGTATCTGACTGAGGTCTGGAGTTGATTTCTGAGAGTAAGCTGACATCTCCACTCTCTGTTGTTATCTTCATTCAGGAGTGTTGTAGTCAGAGTTGTGATGATACAGTGATATTGATCTGATGATGATGATGATGATGATGATGATGATGATAATATCTGATATCTGGAGTCTGTCTTCAGATCAACACCAGCCTGATTCACCCACAACAGCTCAAATCCCTCAGAACGAACCAGATAATCACAGGAGTATCGAGAATATGAATACAACTGACAGGAGAGAGTCACAGAGCGGCCTGGACTGATCTCAGTCTGTGAGGATGATGAAGATGATGATGATGATGATGATGATGGAGACACTGAAACTGAACACAAGACACAAATCACAGACTCTTCAGTCATCATCTGAGTTTAAAGGGAGAATCTACCCTTTTTAAATTGACCACATAATCATAAACTTACCATGAAGAACATTCAGATAAACAAGTGCATCAGTTCCTGGTTGGTGTTGACTGTCATTCACATATTGTCTGCAGTTGTATAATCCATAATCTTCTTCTGTGACGTTCTTGATGTTCAGAGAGCAGTCAGACTCCAGACTCAGTCTCTCATGTTTCTCTGTGTTTTTTTTCTTTATCCCTCGATAAATCAGTTCAACTACTACTGTCCCGGAATGTCTGTTGTAGATCCATCCAGTTGATTTGCAGTCAGAAAGAGCATTATTACAGGACATGCGCACATTTTCACCAGAACTGATGAACACATGAGCATCCTCCACTCCACTGATACCTGAAACACAGTATATCTCAGTGATCATTATGATAGTAATAAAATGAAAACAATAAACCATACCAGCATAAAAAAAACAGAAGATTCAAATCATACAGTATTTTTCTGGTGTTTAATTAACATTTATTGATAAACCAAATCAAACGCCTCTTTAAGAAGGAATAAGAAATACCCTGACTCTGAAACAAATTTAAATAATGTAATATCATCATAGCTTGAACTCTTGATTTCAGCTTTGTCATAAACATTACTGGACGGCACAGGATTAGTTGATCCTCCTCTTCAACCGTAGAAAATACACTAATAACTGACCTTAAAAGCTCTTTATCTGTTCTGTGTTTCTCTCTTTCCTTCAAACTGTTACGAAACTGCTCCGTGACTCGAAGGTGAAGATCCAAATGCAGCTTTATTATAGAGTAGTCGTACAGGCAGGGTCAACAACAGCGAACAGATCAATGGAGGAAACACAGAGAACATCCAAATAACAGGCAGAGGTCAGGGCAGGCAGCAATTATCAGAGTCCAATAAACAATCCAAGTCAGGCCAGGCAGAGAAACAATCATAAAACGGTGAAACAGTCCAAGGTCAGCAATACGAGAATCAAACATGGGTAAATAACGCTCAGAAATGCAGTAATAGTACAACAAGACTTCGCACTGAGTGAATGTGAAAACCAGGTATTTATGGTGTGAGTGAAACAAGGTGACAAGACACAGGTGAATGAGATGATGAGTGCTGATGAGTCCGGGCAGTGAGTTATGGGAAATGTAGTTTGTGAGGAAGTGATCATAGTCTATTGTGGAGCGCCCTCTGGTGGCTCTCGAGGGCACTCCAGCTGGTGATCGTTAAATAGCCCCCCCCCAAAGAGCGGCTTCCAGACGCTCCAAAACTGTCCAGGTGGGAGGTGCGGATCCGGGGGCGGGATGGAGGGCCAGGTCGGAGCAGGCTGTGCAGGCGACCAGGGCAGATCAGGCTGTGCAGGCGACCAGGGAGGAGCAGGCTGTGCAGGCAGCCAGGGAGGAGCAGGCTCTTCAGGCGGCCAGGGAGGAGCAGGCTCTTCAGGCGGCCAGGGCGGAGACGACCCTTCAGGCGGCCAGGGCAGAGACGACCCTTCAGGCGGCCAGGGTGGAAACGAACATTCAGGCGTCCAAGAAGGAGACGAACCTTCAGGCAGCCAGGGCGGAGACGACCCTTCAGGCGGCCAGGGACACCGGCTCAGGAACGGGAACAGACTCCGGCTCAGGAACAGGAACAGACACCGGCTCAGGAACAGACACCGGCTCAGGAACAGTAACAGACACCAGCTCAGGAACAGACACCGTGGCAGCGGCTATCTCTGCTGAGGGCTCAGGTTCAGGCGTGTCGGCGGCCATCTCTGCTGAGGGCTTAGGCGACGTGGCAGCGGCCATCTCGTCCAGAGACGCTGGCTCGGCGGCGGCCATCTTCTCTGAAGACACTGGCTCGGCGGCGGCCATCTTCTCTGAAGACACTGGCTCGGCGGCGGCCATCTTCTCTGAAGACACTGGCTCGGCGGCGGCCATCTTGTCCGAAGACACTGGCTCGGCGGAGACCATCTTGTCCTGAGACACTGGCTCGCCGGTGGCCATCTTGTCCAGAAACTCTGGACTAGACGGAACCCGCATCTTGTGAAACTCTGAGCCGGACGGGACCAGCATCTTGTGAAACTCTGTGCTGGACAGGACCAGCATCTTGTGAAACTCTGGGCTGGACGGGACCAGCGGCGAAGAGGGCTTTGGCTCTGGCTCGGCGGGCATGACGCTCACAGACTCCTGCTTGGCGGACATGACGCTTTCAGTCTCAGGCGCGGCTGGACTGGCGTGAAGTGCTGGCTCGGCTGGACTGGTGTGAAGTGCAGGCTCAGCTGGACTGGCGTGAAATGCAGGCTCTAGTTGGGCAGAAGTGACGTAAACCGCCTCTGGGTCGGCAGACGTGACTTGAACAGTCTCTGGATCGGCAGACGTGACGTGAACAGCCTCTGGATCGGCAGACGTGACGTGAACAGCCTCTGGATCGGCAGACGTGACGTGAACAGCCTCTGGATCGGCAGACGTGACGTGAACAGTCTCTGGATCAGCAGACGTGACGTGAACAGTCTCTGGATCGGCAGTCTCGGCTGCACAAATATCTGGCATGGTGGCCTGGGGAGTTAGTAGCATTAGTAGCGTTGAAACCAGTGAAACTCTCTGGACCTCGGCTGCTTGGACAGATGTCAGTGGCAGATCGGCCAGCTTGGACACCAGTCCTCTCCACCCTCGGAAGGGTCCAATTGACGCAATTGTGCTGGCTGATGGTGCGGTCTGCGGTGGAACACGCTCCGCGGCCGACGGAGCTTCGGCTGTATAGCCCCCTCTCAAAAATACTTTTAAGGATGAACTCTCCTTCACCTCGCCCACAGTGAAGGGAGATCCACACAACCGCAAAGCCAAATTTATATATTGGGCCAGGGTCCAGGTAGGGTGATGGAGTGGTGTAAGGGAGCTGAACGGCTCGGATAATCCACCACGGAAAAATATCATTAGGCAATCTTTATCGAAAGATGTCAAATGTGCCAGTTCAATAAAATCCATGGTGTATTCCTCAATGGGCCTCTCTCCCTGACGGAGAGCCATGATCTGTGCTGCTGGGTTCATCTTTGGCCGGTCGTCGCTGCTGGATCACTGTTGGCGAAGTCTTCTGTTAAGAAACTGCTCAGAGACTCGAAGGTGAAGATCCAAATGCAGCTTTATTACAGAGTAGTCGTACAGGCAGGGTCAACAACAGTGAACAGATCAATGGAGGAAACACAGAGAACATCCAAATAACAGGCAGAGGTCAGGGCAGGCAGCAATTATCGGAGTCCAATAAACAATCCAAGTCAGGCCAGGCAGAGAAACAATCAGGAAACGGTGAAACAGTCCAAGGTCAGCAATACAATAATCAAACATGGGTAAATAACGCTGAGAAATGCAGTAACAGTACAACAAGACTTCGCACTGAGTGAATGTGAAAACCAGGTATTTATTTATAGTCTATTGTGGAGTGCCCTCTGGTGGCTCTCGAGGGCACTCCAGCTCACCCTACTCAAAACCCACAAAGAATATTTGTGGAACAGTTCCCAAAGGAAGGAGCAAAACTCAGGGAAGGTTTGCTGGGATCAGTAGTTCACTCTCCATCCAGACACAGTCGTGATGATACTGTACTTCTGTTCTCTGACCACACAACATCACTTCACTGAGCTGAACACTCGTTGTGTGTTTGATAGTAAGTTTATGATCAATCATGAGCTGAGTTTGGGAAGTAGTTAACAGTGAATTGTATCATGATTAGGGCCCTCTCAAGTAAAAGTCATGACAAAATAATGCATTAACAAATCATTTAATAAAATATGATTAAACATGCACTAGGAGAATATTTGTATTACTTTACACCATTAGTACAACAACAACAACAAAAAGATAAAGGTTATTTGTAGTTCTTTTATTATTTATTAACATCATTAAACAGACTCAGCAGTCAACATCTATTCGAGTAAAATGCCAGCATTACGGTAGCAACACAACTAACACCAGGGCTCTCAAGTTTTGAAGACAGGCAAGAGTGACATTCTCGTGACAGAGTGACAAGCTCACAGAACAACGCCGTAAAAAGTGGATTTTTAACGTAAGTTACGTCTGCGGTCGGGAGGAGCAGAGTCTGTTAATGTCTGTGTCTGCAGCGACCACTTCGTCAGAGGTATGTTAGCTAGCCAACGTGTTTTTGTGTCTGTGTTTATATAGCATTAGGTTGTCGTTAAATGCTCATTTGCCTCGTTTACACTGTCAGTGAAATGTGACCCAATTCCGATTTTTTGCTCCTGTGACACAGATCCGATGTGTTCTATGACAGTGTAAACAGGAAAAAAAACCGCATGCATTCGGATATTTCGAGATCGGTTTCGGGCCTTATTCATATGTGGAAAAAAATCGGATATATGCCAATGCGACTGTCATGTAAACAGGCAGATCGGGTTTTCTGAGGCATTACGTTAGGCAACGTCTCCGCGGTTAAAGCCAATATTTAAACACAATATGCTCCCACCAGTCCTGAGATCTCTCTCACACAATAACTGAAGCATATGTGCAATGATGGCACTTTTCGTCCTCCTTCGCCTCAAAATCATGGTGATGTTTGGCGAACTTCGCATACATCGCAGAGCTAGGATCAAGCATATTTCGCGTTCGCCCATCTGTGCAAGAGAATTTAACCCTTTAAGCATGCGCGATGTTTCAGATAGTATGGCAAGTGTAAACACATGAATCGGATATGGGTCAGAGTTGAAAGAACGTGTACGGACGGTCTAAAAAATCGGATAAAGGTACAATACGGACACTCCACAACGGTTTCCTCCATAGACGTATTCTCCGTGTTTACTTCCTGCCCTCCATTTGAAATCGCCCCGCCTTCACGCGTCATCATAATCACGTGACTGAAACCCACCTATTGCTTTTTACCTGACATCTTTGAAAGACAGATGCAAAGATTAATGCATACATGGCCAGGATATAATTATAAAATATGACGTGATTTTAAAAGTGACCTATAACACCGACTATGCAATACACTTTAATTTATTTAGTGCTAATAAAATTATCAAGCCTATTTGGAGAGAGAGATGTTTATAATGTGACAATATGTCAGTCATCGTGTGATAACGAAAATATGACTAGGCCTAGACTACTTGTTCTGAGCAGGTGTTGTCAGGAAACAGGCTGTAAAACTGTTGGCTAAGTTACAGACATTCATGAAAAACTGATGCTAACTATCTGGGAAACATTCTCTAACCACAGTCAAGTTGTCATTGTTTGTGTCAAACAAGTTGTGAATTTGTTGTAACATTAAAACAGGAGATCATGACTTACTCTGTGCTCAAAATGAACTTCGGAGCTCCAGTGGTTTCTTCTGTGGGTGAACGAAATTTCAGAAGATGTTGACCTCGAGCCAAACACCCCCCAGAAGCCTTTTTTCCCTTGGTCGAACATTATTAAAGATGAACTGAACTGAAATAATCAAAGTTGATAATGTGTTGTTTATGACAATTAAAAGTAAATTACACAAAAAATTTGAATTAAAAATATCAATATAGCTCTTTTTTTAAGCAACACAAAAATTGCGTTTGTTAGTATAAGAACGCTGGCAATTCCGATGACGTCACCGGCATGGTAGAACCTGCGAAGGTATATAGGCAGCTGCAGCTGCAGGTCCTATACACAGACGAAAATTAGTGATTTTAATGGCATGGGTATCTGACTACCACCACACGCCCGGCCTGACACATTAACTGTAATTATGAACCCAAGCCCGATTTAAACCTACCATTTTTTTAATACGTGGGCCGTTATAACCAGGGGCGGCGCCAGAGAATTTTTTAACGCAGGTGCTGAGGGGGTGCTAGATATATACAAATAGTATTAATAAATGAGCAAACATAGGCCACTTAATATTTAATAATCAATTATTTTAATTATCACAATTAAAGTATTAATTGTATTCAATTGAACAAGCAACATTCAGCATTCAATCAAATATTCTTATAGATTTATTATTAATAATGATAATTAATAATTAGCCTAATTATTTCAACATAATATCTCGTTATTTCGTAATATGTAGCCTACATAATATGTGTGCGTGCAACAAGCAAGATGTGCATTTGTAAATTTGTAAATCCGGTGACGCACATGCATTTATTTATATTAATAAACAGTGTCGGCTGCAAAGATTAAGCTGACGATCGCCATCTCCGTAGTGAACGCGCCTATAGAGAGAAATGCACATCATTACATAATCAGAGAGTAGGCTAGCCTATTTATTTTCGTTTTGAATTGTTTCGTTTAAAGACATTTCAAGCTTTCTATATTTCTCATGTGTGTAAGGCATACACTGAGTTTCGGTTAAGTTAGGATGAGATGCGCTCCAGTTCACGTGCAATGCAAGTGGACGCGCGGACGCCTCCATGATTATAATGTCTGCTATATTTGCTTATTAAATACAGGTTGATGAAAAAAATATTAAAATTAAGATACAATTTATACAAAACGAAATTCACTTTAAAGAAAGGCTTTCTACAATGCAAATCTTAATTAAGTGGTCAAAATCATGTCTGACCCGCTCCATATCTCTCGATATATTGCGCATATCCTATCTTACTCATGCTGTTAACTTTTTTATATTCAACATAGATGAAAAAAATTATAATAATAAAAAAATAAATAATATTTTAATGAAACTAAATGAGCTTATTTAATGGCTACAACACGTATAGTAGGCTTACAGACTCTCTATTTGTACAAATTGCTGCATATTCATTTACTTCTGAATTGTGTACGTTGAAAGGCATTTGTTTGTGCATAAAACATATCTGACTGCAACATTTATCAAGTTAACGGATAATTGTGCGTGCATTAATTATTATGCGATAATATTAATTATTATCTTAGTGAATAATGCAACAAGGATGAAGCATGTAAACTGCGTTGTTTGTTTATTCAGAATGAAATGGATCGCAAATGGATCCCAATGAAGAAACGTAAAAAAAAAAAAAACAATAAAAAACAATAAAAAAAAACCTGAACTCCCTCTGTATCAACAATGTGCCCTGAGACGATGGACATCAGCTAGCTTCAGGGTGGGTAGGACATTGGAATCTGTTTACAGACAGACCTGCTGTGGTTTTATTAGCAGCTAGTAAACGCATTATTATCGAGACGAGTCATGATTTATACGGTTTATATGGTCGGAGTGGTGGCTAGCTTGTGGAGTTTGACAAAAGTGCTTCCAACGTGTTTACGTTAGCTGCTAGCTCTTTCCCTAGGTTGGATCGTTTGGTATATAGCTTGATTTTGTTACTCAATTTCAATGAATGAGTGTCTCAGTTTTGTTGAACGCTATAAAGCTATATTGAACACAATATGGTTTGTGTATGTGACAACGTTACATCCAGCCCTTTGCTTAGCTTGCTATCATGATAACAGTTAACATACTTCTCTGTCCTCTGCCTTGACGTGAGCGTTTCAGCGCCCTGTCTCTGCGGTTACATAGATAGCATCGGTGGTGTTAGTACTTGCCATTGGTCTATCGGTCTGCCCTGTACTACAGCCTGAAAAGTTTAACATTGACGGAATAGCCTCAGGTTTAGCCTAACCCTCACCAGTGAACCAGTTGTATAAGTACAAATCTCTAAATAGACTGTCGCTAAAAAATGCTCACTATGGACTCGAAATCCAGGGGCTGCATGCAATGGCTGCTCTGCTAGTGTTGGTTAGCAACGGAGTAGCTTACCATTCCAGTGACGTTGCCGAATGTTGAAATCCAAGATGGCGGCGCCCGTGTAACAACAACAACATTTTCAACATACCATTTTATCCCTTTTAACAAATTCTGCCACTTTAAAAATTGTACCAATGAGAATAAATAAAATGCATCTTTTATATCACCTTTACTCAAAATTCCAGTTCAGTTCATCTTTAAAGTTAGAGCTTATTTAGAGATATCAGACGAATGGCTTAGTGCAGGCATTAACGGATCCTATGAGGTATCTCAAACCTCTACAGTAGTACAAATAGGTTCTGTACTCATAAAACGAGGCATTGGAAAGTTTGTAAGTACATCAGGAGTTTATTTAAATAACACTTGCCTGATGGCTAATGCTACTGCTAACCCGGTCGTCGAGGTCCGCGTGCATACTAGAAATAGAACCGACGCCTATTTTTCACGCGACACGCAAGCATAAACGTTCTATATGTTGCTAAAGTTGCTATATGTCCCACAATGCAGTACGACTGTGACGTCACCACATATCTTGTCTAATCACCACCACAACAAACAACTCTATGATATATTAATTATATATTTTTTATTTAAAACAACCCAAAACACACCTATATACATTTGGATGCTGCATTAAACAAATTCTTAAAGGGAAAAAATGTAAATAATAAATAAACTCCACAGCTGATTCCAAGTGATCAAGGGCTTAGGACGTTCCAATTCAGCCCACCGCAGTTTCCGCCAGTAGTGGGCACTCATGCAACGTAAGCAATGATGTACATTCGAGTGAACGAGATGGAGGGAAGTTAGCGAGTGAAGGGCATGACAATTTTGGACTGGAAGGCAGCCTAGGAAAATATGTTCTAAATATTTGTCATGAATATACGGTATACGGTAATGCTGGCCTTTTAATCTAATATATGTTGACTGCTTTGGTAAACTGAATTGATCATGATAGTCATGTTTGCATGAGTTTTAAATTGGGAATTTTCCAGAAAGTTATGTACAGTAATAAACTGTATTGTTTTGTTTTTTAATTGTATATGCTTCAATTAACTTGTGTACGTGGCATATTTGATTGTAAATGTGCCGTGTGTGTGTCTTTGCGGGTATGTTTGGGCTTTATTTTGAGTCTATATGTTTAATGATGTAAATAAATAATAAAAGAACTACAAATAACCTTTATCTTTTTTTGTACTGGTGGTGTAAAGGAATACAAATATTATCCTAGTGCATGTTTAATCATGTTTTTATTAAATTATTTGTTAATGCATTATTTTGTCATGACTTTACTTGCCCAGCAACACTTTAATCTAACATTGATCTCACCATGTGGTCACAACGTCATCAATGTGAGTCACAGTGAGCTAAAAGTGTAACTCTAAAAGTGTAACTCACAGCACACTCTCTGTGGCCACAATATGAGCTCATCCCAGATAGAAATGTTGTTGTTCTATCAATGTTGTTATGTTCTTGTAATGGTTTCTGTAGATCATTTTATTTTTGTTACCAGAATGTTCTCCTAAAGGAAGGATAACACTCTCTAAAACATTTTAAACATGTTTAGTCCTAACATTGATAGAACATTATCCCCTTACATTCTTATAAAGTTTAAGCGGGAAGTTTTCCAGCAGACACAGGACTGAACCTCTTAAAAGTGGTTTAGATGTGGAAGTTTTTTTATGTAATCGCCATTATGGTGATAAGTGTTTGGTTTAGTTGGGCTCTTTGGCCTTGACTATTTGATGTAAGTTTTTCTCTGGCTGCTATAGGTGTTTATTATAGCAAGAGAAAATGTAATCAAGTATGCTGGCAACTTGTTGATCATAATGTGACGGTCTGATTTCCCCCAGGGACTAAATCTTAAAGGCTGTCTTAAAGCCTCATGTCCACTATCTAGCCGGGATCATTTAGATGCAGACTTGGCACTTCACCAGGCGAGGTCGCTGTTACTGTGGTTCAGTGCTTCACCAAAGCTTCATTTGCCCATCACCACCAGTGTTTCTGTTCAAAGTTTTTTTTTGTTTTTAACAATATAAATCACATTCACAGTCCCCCACCCCTTAGAATAGCGTCCATACTGTCCATTAAATCAAAATGGAATTGTAAGAACCGAGTATACATACAAATATGCTAACAAACATTAACCTCCAACCAAATACAAAAAATACAAGCATACATAAAAAATATAATAATAATAATAATAATAATAATAAATAATAATACAAAAATTAATAAAGTGTCCATAGTAGTGGCATTATTTAAACAGACTTACCAACATATTCAATAAAAGAGCGCCACAACTTAAAAAAAAATGTTTTTCCGATCCTCTTAGCGAATTCCTAATTTTTTCGAGGCAGAGACAAGACATCATATTTTTGATCCATTGAGTGTGAGTGGGTGGCAAGGGGTCTTTCCACCTTAATAATATTGCTCTACGTGCGATCAGGGAAAAGAAAGCAAGGATCTCCTCTGGAGCGATTCCAAATAATGCCACCAGAGGTTCTGGCTCTAATCTATGCTGAAGGACCGCAGAAAGGGTGAGAAATATGGATCACCAGTAATTCTCTAATTTGGGTCATGTCCAGAACACGTGAATTAACGTTCCCTCAGCACATTGACATCTATTGCACATAGGGTTAGTACCAGGAAACATTTGAGCTAGTTTAACTTTGGATATATGAGCTCTGTGTACTACTTTAAACTGTATAAGCGAATGCCGAGCACATATTGATGATGAGTGGACCTGTTTAAGAACACAGTTCCATGTGTCTTCGGAGAGTGGTCTATCAAGGTCTTCCTCCCAAGCTCTTTTAATGCTATCCAGGGAAGAAGATGCCAGATTTATCATTAAATTATAAATAATAGCAATTGAGCCTTTAGCTATTACATTACATGAAAGGAACCTATCCAAAGGATTTTCAGAAGGCATCGTTGGGAAGTCTGGTACAAGTGAGTTAACGTAATGTCTTACTTGCAAGAATCTAAAAAAATCTGACTTGGTAAGACCAAAACGTAATACCAATTGCTCAAAAGAAGCAAATACATTATTCACAAATAAATCTTTGAAACATTTTATCCCCTTGTGAGACAAACTCTTGAATGAACCATCCTGCATCGAAGGTGAAAAAAATAAATGGTTACGGAACACAGGGCTAAGAAGAGATGGATCCCTAAAACCAAATGATTTCCTGAATTGGATCCAAATCCTCAACGAGTGTTTTACCACTGGGCAATCGACAGAAGTATAAGAAGTCAACTGTAAATTAGATGCAAGAAGTGCTGGAAGGGAAATTTGCTTGTAAGCATTTATTTCCATGTCCACCCAATTAATTGGTATATTGGGCAAAAGTTGATAATGCCACTAATAAAGTGTATTTTGTATGTTAGCTGCCCAGTAGTAAAACTTAAAATTAGGTAAGGACATACCACCATTGCATCTAGGCCTCTCAAGGTATGATTTGCGTAGACAAGGGGGCTTACCATTCCAAATGAAAGAAGAGATAACAGAGTCCAAAGATTTTAAAAAAGACAGGGGAAGAACTGAAAGAGATAAAGAAATTTAGGAAGCACCACAATTTTATTGGAATTAATGCGCCCATTGAGGGAAATCTTTAAAGGTGACCAGTTAGAAAGATCTTTCTTAATCCGTTCAAGAAGCATGCCAAAATTATGTTTAAAAAGATGCTTATGATGGCGAGTGATACAGACCCCAAGATAAGTGAGCTTATTTTTGACTAGTTTCAGTGGTATGTTGGAAAACTGTAATCTAAAAAAGTTTGTGGATTTGATATAAAAAGCAGTAGATCGTCTGCATATAGAGTTACCTTATGCACGGTCTCACCACGGGTAATTCCAGTGATCTGCTGACTCTGGCGTAGGGCAATTGCTAAAGGCTCAATAGCTAAAGCAAATAGTAGTGGGCTTAGCGGACAGCCCTGTCGAGTTCCGCGATGCAAGTTAAATGGCCTAGAGTACAGACCATTGCTTAGGACTACTGCAGAGGGAGCACTAAAAAGTAATTTAATCCAAGAGAGAAAGACTGGGCCAAATCCAAATTTTTCAAAAACTAAAAAAAGGTACTCCCACTTAAACCTGTCGAACGCCTTCTCTGCGTCTAAAGAAACAACACATTCTGGAATGGCCTGATGCTGAGAGTATACCACATTAAGTAAGCGGCGGATATTAAAAAATGATTGACGTTTTTTTATAAACCCTGTTTGATCAGGAAAGATGATAGTGGGGAGGACATCTTCAAGTCTTGAGGCAAGCACCTTCACTAATATTTTTCACAGTCTAAGGGGTCTTTATCCTTTTTAAGTAATAAAGAGATACAGGCTTGATTTAATGTTGGGGGAAGAGTCCCAGTCTTAAGAGACTCAGATGTACCCTGAGTGACATCATCTGATCACATTTTTCTCTTACTGTTCTTGCCATAACACACAGTTCCAGCAGCCAGAGAAAAACTAACATTAAAACATCAAGAGTCAAACTGCCCAACTAAAGCAAACACTGATTATCATAATGATGACGTCAAACCAAACTATTATTTTCAATAAATCGTCATCATCTAAACCTCTGTTAATCTCAATATGTTTGAGATACAACAAGTATGCAGCCCAGTTAAGTTGTTGTGTGACTTTTCCAGAAGTCAGAGAACGGAGGTGCAGTCAGGGTACTTCTTATTCTTTCTTAAAGAGGCAGTTTGATTTGGTTTATCCATAAATGTTAATGAATGCATTAACTATCAAACATGTACTAACATGTAGTTAAGGCTGCCGTTATTCATGCGTGAATCCATAATGACTCCATCGTTCATGCTTTCAATTATCATTAGTATCAAACTATTAGTCTTTATCAGAGAGCTGTTCAAATCACTGACACACTCTTACTCTGAGATCACAACGTGAATGTGTGCAAGATAAACTGAGCATGTTCAAATGAACTCTTTCCAGACTAATTCCACTAAATGTCTTTAGAGAAAATACAGATTTCTTTACCTGTGAGAAGTGAAGAGAGAATGATCAGTCCCAGCAGACACAGATCACACTTATCAGCCATTTTGTGTTTCTGTCAGTCTTCCTCTTCATTATATATAGTTACAGCTCTTCCTTTAAACATCATCAGCTCCTCCTCTGGTTGGTAACTTCCTATGATCTCATCAAATGAGTGTTTAGTCCTGACTCTATGACACAGCTAAATAAGCGATCAGAAAGATCTCTGGTGTAAAACTGTGTTGACTTTGAAAAGCTCTGGATCAGAAAGTGAGCTGAACTGTACAGTGGCATCCAGAAACCAACCAAGTCCATAGAGAAGTATTATGTTTGACACTGAACAAAGTGATTTAAAATTAACCGTTCCACACAAATCAATACAAACATATTTTTCCTCTCATTAGCTTTGACGTATTGCATTAGAAACAAGTGACGGAAACACCAAATTTCAAATAAAAATCCCTTAAAGCAACACTAAGGAAAAATTTTTACCTTAAAATAATGTTTCCAAAATCCTATCAGTGGTTCATCAAGTCGTAACAGGGTGAAAGGCACTTCTGGATTCGCTTTACAGCCCTCTATCTGATATAACCACACCATGCAAGTTTGCCAAACCGGGTCGCGTTTCTGTAGTTCGAATGAGACATAAGAAAACTACAAATTTGACTTGCTTTACGGCAAGCGTTACAATAGTCATTGTTTAGTTTTTCTTCATTTCTGATGTTACAATATATCATACTTTCATGAAATCATGCAACAGACTCTACCTTGTCTGTGGACATCGTTCATTCCAAAGCCAGTGCTGGATGAACAGCAAGCGTGCGTGCGACAGTAGGCTGCAAGCGGTGAAATTATTTACTTCCAACTTGTAGGGTGACCGCAGAGTGTTCCCTTTCGTGGTCACTCCGAGTTACGTCGGATGATGACGATTGGGGTTTCGCTTAGAAGCCTATCACCTTCGAGTATATAAAACGAGCCAATGGCAATGAAATGCCATGGGTCTGCAGAATTTGCATAGCGTATCTCCGCCCACCGCAGGGGGTATATAAGGAAGTACGCTGGCAACATGCAGACATGTTTTCGCTTCGGAGCCGAGAACTTCTCCACTCCACGCAAGCCAAAAATCCTGAGTTATCTCATTCCTTCGAGACGAGCGAGCTCTCCGGTGTTGGTGTGACGGCGATTTCAGCGAGTGCACACTACCCTGCTGATCTGGTCAGTGATCTGACAGTTAGTGTGATTTCTCCCTGTTCGCTTCAACATCCGCGGAGTTTCCTCTCACAAAAAGAGCATTGCACGTGGCACGTCTTTTTAAAGATGCCTCGCCCGTGCACTTCTGGTTGTGGTCGCGATGTATTCTTTGCTGATGGGCACAATCTCTGCTTACTCCCAAACACGCTTTGGGCATTGATCACGCTAAAGCAGCGTTTGTGGATGACTCATGTTCTCATTGCGGGAACATGACCATCTCCATGCTGCGGTCGAGACTCAATGAGCTCACCAGAGCGAGAGTCCCCCTACCCACACCCCGATCTACTGACTCCTCGAGAGCTAGTACTTCGGCTGGTGGCCGGGGTGACCTGAGGGTGACTGTGTGGGACATACCGCCGACACGTCCACGGTCCACACACCCCTCTTCAGCATCGGTACCCGCGAGCGTTCAAACTGAGACCGCTGGTCCCTCTACGGAGGCCCCGCGTGTTTCGTTTGGAGCTCCAGAAGAGGATGCAATGTCGATCACTGCATCACAAGGTGGGCGTGAGTCCTCGGGAAGTGAGGGTTCGGCTGTGTTGCCGCCCTCGGGCGTGCCAGCATTGCCCGAGTCTGATCCCGAGCTGACTGCCATGCTTTCCCGGGCAGCCGCGGCCATTGGGCTCGAGTGGTCCCCGCCACCCGATCCAGTGCACTCGCGGCTGGATGATTGGTTTTTGGGAGCGGCCGCTGACACTCGTCGCCGCCCAACCCCAATTCCATTCTTCCCTGTAGATTTTCGTCTACTATGGTGGCGAAGTCTTACAGAGCGGCGGGACAGGCAGCTGCCTCTTTGCATGCCATGGCCATCCTGCAGGTCTACCAGGCCCAGATGCTCTGTGACATGCACGAGGGTAGGACAGACCCAGGGCTCTTCGATGAGCTGCGCGCCGCCACCGACCTCGCTCTCCGAGCGACGAAGGTGACCGTGCGCTCCCTGGGTCTGGTGATGTCCACAGCTGTGGTCCAGGAGCGACATCTCTGGCTGAACCTGGCCGATATGCGTGAGCCCGAGCGGACTCGTCTGCTCGACGCTCCCATATCCCAGGCCGGCCTTTTCGGCGGTGCAGTCGAGGACTTTGCCCAGCAGTTCTCGACCGCCCAGAAGCAGACTGAGGCGATCAAGCACATTCTGCCCCGACGCTCCGCTGCTCAGCCGTCGGCACAGAATCCTCAGCCTGCTCGCCGCCGAGGGCGCCCTCCCGCGGCTCCCACCCCTCCCGCACGGCCCCAGCAGCAGCCTCCATCTGGGCCGCGTCGTGGAGGAAGCCGCAGGAAGGCGCCACAGCCCTCTCCGGCCCCGCGGCCCGCTAAACGCCAGGCCAAGCGGCACCCCTGAGACGGGCCGCTCAGGATTGGCACTCTTTTCTGTTCAGGAGCTGGTAGCAGGGCCACTCCTTCCCCCGGTGGAGGGCCGGGGGAGAATCTTTTGTTCTCCACTCCCCACTGCTCGTCCAACGACGAGCAGTACCCTAATGTGGTTAAAGACAGAATTGAATCCCCCAATCCTGAGCCAACAGAGCCCGAGGGCCGCAGTGCGCACCACCCTCGGGTCCCGCCACTGCCGCCCTTCTCTGTTCCAGAGGTGCGGGATGACAGCACACGCCGCCCACGGGCCACGCTCCTCTCATCCCCCTCTGTCGCCAGACCCCTGCCAGAGCACGCCCCCATGGGACGCGCGCCCTCCCCTGGCCTCCTCTGGCAGGACGCGGTTAATGACCGTGCCCCCGCACAGGGCCGCTATGCCACCCTCGCCGGTGCCGGTCATTCCGCCTCGCTGCCCCACCGACGGTACGTCTGTGGTTCGTATGACCCCGCTGGTGCACTTTCTGGAGGCCTGGCTAGAGCTTCCCAGACTGTCCCGCTGGGTCGCGAGAACCATCAGGCTCGGCTACGCGATTCAGTTCACGCGATCTCCTCCCCGCTTCAGGGGAGTCCGCTTCACTATGGTCGGTGGCAATGCCCCTGTCATGAGAGCGGAGGTCGCCACCCTACTGGCGAAGGGTGCGATCGAGATTGTCCCTCCAGCCGAGATGAAGTCCGGCTTCTACAGCCCTTACTTCATTGTACCCAAGAAGTCCGGTGGGTTACGGCCAATCCTCGACCTGCGCGTCTTGAACCGCTCCCTTCACAGGTTGCCGTTCAAGATGCTAACGGCCAAACACATCCTCCAGTGTGTGTGGCCGCAGGATTGGTTTGCAGCGATCGACCTGAAGAACGCCTACTTCCATGTCTCCATTTTACCTCGACACAGACCGTTTCTACGGTTTGCTTTCGAGGGGCAGGCATACCAGTATGCGGTTCTCCCTTTCGGGCTAGCCCTGTCTCCTCGCGTCTTTACGAAGGTCGTCGAGGCAGCCCTTGTTCCCCTCCGGGAACACGGGGTTCGCATCCTGAACTATCTCGACGACTGGCTGATCCTAGCTCACTCTTGAGACCAGGTTTGCGAACACAGGGACCTAGTGCTCCGGCACCTAGCTCGTCTGGGCCTTCGGGTCAACTGGGAGAAGAGCAAACTCTGCCCCGTACAGAGGATCTCTTTTCTCGGTATGGAGATCGACTCGGTCGCCATGTGCGCGCAGCTTATGAGCGAGCGCGCGCAGTCACTGCTGACTTGTCTTCGTCAGTTCGAGGGCAAGAGTGCGGTTCCACTGAAACTTTTTCAGAGGCTCCTGGGGCATATGGCATCCGCAGCCGCAGTAACGCCGCTCGGATTGCTTCATATGAGACCGCTTCAGCTTTGGCTTCGCGATCGAGTCCCGAGGTGGGCATGGCAACACGGCACGCTCCGAGTCCCAGTGACTCCAGCCTGCCGTCAGACCTTCACCCCGTGGACGAACCTCAGTTTTCTACGGGCCGGAGTGCCCTTAGAACGAGTTTCCCGGCATGTTGTTGTATCAACAGATGCCTCCACCACGGGCTGGGGCGCCATGTGCAATGGACATGCTGCCGCGGGCTCCTGGACAGGACCCCAGCGCCTTTGGCATGTCAATTGCCTCGAGTTGCTGGCTGTACGTCTCGCCCTGCACCGCTTCCATGCGCTGCTCAAGGGTCAGCACGTACTAGTCCGATCAGACAATACGGCGACAGTAGCGTACATCAACCATCAGGGTGGTTTACGCTCCCGCCGTATGTCGCAACTCGCTCGCCACCTCCTCATATGGAGTCAGAAGCATCTGAGGTCGCTTCGAGCCATTTATATCCCGGGAGACCTGAACCAGGCAGCCGACGAGCTGTCTCGGCTTCGGCCTCTCGCTGGAGAATGGAGACTCCATCCCCAGTCGGTCCAGCTGATTTGGGATCAGTTCGGGGACGCACAGGTAGACCTGTTTGCCTCCCGCGACTCGTCCCACTGCGACCTGTATTATTCTCTGACCGAGGGCACGCTCGGCACGGATGCACTGGCGCACAGCTGGCCGCGGGGCCTACGCAAGTATGCGTTTCCCCCAGTGAGCCTTCTTGCGCAGACCTTGCGCAAGATCAGGGAGGACGAGGAGCAGGTCATTTTGGTTGCCCCGTATTGGCACAACCGGACCTGGTTCTCCGAACTAGTACTCCTCGCGACAGCACCTCCCTGGCCAATCCCTCTGAGGAAGGACCTCCTTTCTCAGGGACGGGGCACCCTTTGGCACCCTCGTCCCGATCTTTGGAACCTCCACGTGTGGCTCCTGGACGGGACGAGGCAGGTTTGAGTACCCTACCACCAGCGGTGGTGGCTACCATCACTTCCGCTAGAGCATCGTCCACGAGACATGCCTCTTTAATAGACATATTCAAGTTTAAACAATTTAAACAACATATTAATCAATGCATTACTTCTATATAGATTAAGTTGTGCAAGCAAGTGGTAACAAATTTAACATGTAGGCTATTAAAATCGCAAACATTTTAAATTAAAACTTAAAATTGACAAAAACAGCCGACTCTCATGCCTTTTCTTTTGCATTTAAATTTTAATACAATAGGCTAAATCTTGCATGCCACAAATAACTTGTTTTTCAACCTCCACGAATCAGACGAGTGTTGTTCATTATTTCGCCTTGTTAAAGTAAACTGTTTTCATTGCTTTACCCCGGTCTTAAAAGAAAAAGATGACTGTGAAAAAAAGCAGTATTTAATTAAATACATTTATGATGGTATTACTACATTTTATTTAATTAAATGCATTTATGGTGAAATTACTACATTTTCAGCTCAATCTGTGTTCATTTTGACCACGAACCATGCGCTGTCACTTTAATTCAGCGTTTGCGGCACAGCAGAAATACACTCGGTGCGGAAACGATCTATACACACCGCTCCTGGAACGGATAAACGGGCCGCAGTGTGAAAGCTCTAACCTGTTAACATGGGTACAAAAAAACAAAACAAAAACGCACTGCAAACAGAGTATGTGTGAAACGGGCGTTCATTTATGAGACCAGCTCCAGTTCACGCGCTGGCGCCTCCGTGTCCTGATTATTGTCTGCTATATTTACTTAAATCCAGGCAATTGGTTGATGAAACACTGATTAAAATTAAGATACAATTAATACAAAACGAAATTCACTTTAAAGAAAGGCTTTGTGCTTTCTGTTTGAGGTCTCTGTGAAAGTTTTAAAGCAGTCTTTTAGTGCCGCTTGGTTGAACGGAGAACCGACCGTAACATTTTTTTTTTTTTTTTTTTTTTTTTTTTTTTATAAATGCGATAAAATAAAATAAAATGAATATTTTATGTTCTGTGGAGAGCCAACCCTGCTTCATCCGGTGAGTAGTATTACTTTTGGTTTGCGCAGTGTAATTCACAGATTGGCACCTAAAAGTTAAAGATTTTTTGTGTCATGCATGTTTTATTTCCCTCATATTAAAAATAAAACGCATGTAGACCGATATTTTTCTAATGTCTGGACTCCTTTATTAAGGGAGTATGGATATATACAGATGTTTCACTATTGGTATTAATGCATTTTCTGAGAATTTATATTTCAAGTTTTGACTGCACATATTTTAAAAAAAAAAAAGGCCTACTTTAAGATGCTTCTTCAGGTTGAAGGTGGAGTTGGACGCTGAAAGGAGGTTGGTTGCTGGCAAGCAGAGGTTGCACTGCACAGTTATATTTCGTGCTCCCTTCTCTTTCTTTAATGTGAAATGCTGTTTGAATTTCCAAGATAGAAACGCATTCTTGCCCTGGCTCTGTTGTTCCGGCTCCATCTCTACCTCTAGCTCCCGCTGCTCCTCTTCCGACTCCATTGTGACTGATCACGCAAACCGCGCATTTTTTCGTTTTCATATTGGGGCTTCTGGGAAATGCATGGAGTTGCCTTAATTTATTTAGAGAGTGAATAAACTCGTGAAACAGAAGTATCGTTATGTAATCCATTGATTTCAACAATGTAACTGTATTCTAAATACCAACTATTTAAATGGTAACTGTAACGGAATACAGTTACTCATAATTTGTATTCTGAATACGTAACGCCGGTACATGTATTCCGTTACTCCCCAACACTGGTTAGGTAGGACTCCTTCGTTCGTGCTAGTCTCACAACAGGGAGCTCAGACTTACGCAGGGCACTGGATGACAGCCGAGGTGGCGTGATTAGACTGGAACCCCAATCGTCGTCATCCGACGTAACTCGGAGTGACCACGAAAGGGAACGTCTCGTTACGTCTTCCTGCCACTTCCGCTGTATCGCTGAAAAATGCCTGGGTCCAGTTTCGACTCCTCAGCGAAGACATGTCTGCATGTTGCCAGCGTACTTCCTTATATACCCCCTGCGGTGGGCGGAGATACGCTATGCAAATTCCGCAGACCCATGGCATTTCATTGCCATTGGCTCGTTTTATATACTCGAAGGTGATAGGCTTCTAAGCGAAACCCCAATCGTCGTCATCCGACGTAACGTCTCCGTTCCCTACTCAGGGAACGAGGGTTACATCCGTAACCGAGACGTTCTTAGTGTTGCTTTAAAGGGTTGATTGATTATGATTTCACTTTTTTAACTTTATATAGTGTGTAATGTTGCTGTTTGAGCATAATCAACATCTGCAAAGTTACAACGCTCAAAGTTCAAAGCAAAGGGAAATATTTTATTTTAAACAAATCGCTTTTTAAGGAATACAACAAACGGCTGGTAGGAACTACACGAAATTCCTCCTGGTTTAGTGACATCACCAACACTAAAATTTACATAAACCCCGCCCCCGGGAACATGATTTATAGATTAACATGACAGAATATGCTAATCAATGACTAGAATTTAACTACACATAAGCTACATAAATTCACCAACTAACCATTCAGAAATGTCCTGTTGCTTCTACATGTTGTCATTGTCTGACTCCGGTTTGAACATCAAAGTCTAAAAGTTTTTGAAAGTTTTTGAAACACACACACACACAAGCTCTTGAAGCTCCGCCCCCTGTGCTGGAGCAGCAGCTCATTTGCATTTAAAGGGATACAAAAATTGTAATATGGTTTAGAAAAAGCGTGCTCGTGTGATGTATGTGTTCACACTACTGTACTGCGCAAGGAAGATTCCGTTATGCTTTTAGGTTACTTTATTTAATCCACCTGGGAGTTATTGTGAATTGTTACCCTGACAACTTTACCCTGCAAGAATGATTAAAATTTGTCACACTAAATTCGGAGAACATTTCTAGAGCCACACGGTCGACAGTCAGAGGAGAGTGCAGCGTTCCAAGACGCAGAACCACATATGGTCAACAATCGTTCTCTTATAAAGCAGTGAGCCTTTGGAACACTCTTCCAAATGAAATTATTTCATGCACAAACTATAGTACTTTTACACGCCTGACCAAACAGTGGTTATTATCAAAGCAAATCTGTATGCACTGAATGACTGTGATATGAATGGTGTAAATTGTGAGTAAATGAGTGATAGATTCCTGAAGTGGAGAGGGTTTTTATGATGTGAGTGAAGTAATGCTTCCATGTATTATTATTCTGTATATATTTTATGAATTTTTGTAAGTAGGCTATAATATCAACCTGTCCAGGGACTGCGGGTGGAAATTAGCATTTTTTGCTATAACCTGGCACATGACATCTCTTCTTTTTTAGACTAATGTTGTTTGTGCATTGTCACTGATCAAATAAAATAAATTCAAATTCAAATTCAAAACAGCATGCATCGGCTAACTTTATCCCTCTCATCATTGCCCGAACGTGAACTAACAAGTCATCACACTGCCGCTGTGAATGGTCGAAGTGGGAAAATGTAACACAAGGTGAAAAGGGGGTGTGGTTTATTGTCATGGGAACACAGGAACCAAGGAAACTAACAAGACACACCTGGAGAGATGTATCATACAGCTTACATGATAAAATGTTAGTAATACATATGTAACTCTCAGTCATTTATTTAATTGCCAAATGACGGTAATTTTCTTCAAATCTTTCACTCACTGATAATTCCGGGTAAGCAGATCCACAGATGCTTTGCCGCGCACGCTCTGTTATGTTTGTTATGTGTCGTCGTCACTGTGCCGTGTTCTCATTGGTTTGTGTATAGGGGATTTAATGCACATGGAAAGCTGTCCGGAAAAAAAAATCATAACGGAAACAATTTTCTTAGTATTTTTTATTTAATTTTTTTAACGAAAATGTACTGTTATAGGCAGACCTACTATAAGCAGACCTGTAACTATCAGAGGCTGGGCTGTTAATTGTAGTAAATGCGTTTGTTAAAGTCATCAATATGCATTATTTCAACTTATTTTTTAAAAGAATAATTATATTTTTTATTATACTTACATTTATTCTAATGATATTTTACTTGTATTTTATTTATAATAGGCTTATAATATTTATTATATCATACTTACTTATGCCCGTCACCCTTGCCTGTATGGGCCGCCAACCACAGATCTCCAGATTATTCTGCCGTTGGCCATTCTTTCCAGCTGGTTCCAGGTGGGAGTTGGTGAGTCCTTTCCCAGAGGTTGATATTGCTGATGGTGTCAGGCCATCAGATCTGGAAAACTCTTCTAAGACAGCTGTTGATGAAGGTTTGAACCTTCCTGATGGTCATCTTGGTCATCCTCCAGGTTTCCACTCCATACTGCCTTCACGTTGGAGTTCAATAGGTGTATCTTTGCTGTCAAGGACAGGTCTCTGGAGCTCCAGATGTTTTTGAGCTGTACGTAGGCCACTCTTGCTCTGCCAGTCCTTGCCTTGACATCTGCATCTGTGTCACTCTGTTGGTCAATGACTCTGCCCAGGTAGGTGAAGGACTGAACTTTAGGAGACTTCGATTCAGCATGACTGGTTCCTTGCTTGAGGATTTTATCTTTAGGATCTTGGTCTTATCTCGGTTTATGTTGAGGCCAATCTGAGATGAGATAGTTGACACTACATCTGTCTTCTCTTGCATCTGCTGTTTGTTGTGGGAGAGAAGTGTAAGGTCATCAGCAAAGTCCAAGTCCTCGAGCTGGGTCCACGAGGTCCACTGGACTTTCCCGTCCCGTTTTTTCGTTCTCTTGTGGCTTCCTTCATAACCCAGTCAATGGCACAAAATGGCAGTAGTTATCAGTCAAATCAATTTTTACTTTGTTTATATAGTTTTTCTTTTTTACCCAACAAACATAAGGATACTGATAAACACAAGGCACATGCATTTTTACTTCTTGCGTACTCAATCTATGGCAAATTTTTGTGAAGGAAGACAAGCATGTGAAGTTTATCTGGTTTTAAACTGAAGCCAAACACTGTCTGAAGGTTTCCTGAAGAACTGAAAAGCTCTTAAACCTATTGCCAATAAAGTCATGCAGATAGCAGATTTGAACAAAAAAATCAAGTGCAAATACAAATACAAAAATAAGATGAGTAAAGAAAACAGGGTTCTTAATTTTAATAATCACTCTTTATTAAATATATGAACACAGAAACCCCCTGTTAACAGTTAATGTCACGTTTCCCATTCCATGACTAGTAAAATAATAGCCGCGTCGCGTCTATGACAACTCGAGGTATCGCACACTGGACGCGCACTTTCTCAGTTAATGGCCAGCAATATCATTATGTTTAAGGACATTATGGAATTGAGATAATGTCTGTACTATGTTATGATTATACTGTACAATTAAATACAATAGTTGCTGAGTCTGTCATCTGAACACTTTACCTCAGAGCGTCCGTTAACTGAATGCATTGAGAATATCACCTGAAAATCCGATAATATCAGAAATTTTTATTCAATGTAAAATTAAATGTATATTGCAGCACAGGGTGAAATCATTTGAGACAAATATAATGTAAATTTAATATAAAACGATGTAAATGGCGCTCTGTGTTGCGGCAGGATTTTGGACAAGGTCCTGAGCCGTTGCTGGGCGCTGCCGGTGTGTGTACACCATAGACTGTAAAAGGTGTACACTCATACAGAATGTGTTCTAATTTTAAATACGTGGCACTGCGCTTCTCGTCCGGTGTGCGACCATCTTTAATGTGCTGTTTTCTTTGACGAAGTCGAAGAACTCTGTTCTTATTACTGGCGAGCTTACTTTTTTCGGTTGTGGACAGAGTGTTTCACTCTAGCTGCGCGGGCGCAGACGAGCGCTGTGTCGTCTTCTTATTTGACAGGTGTTCGCGGGTGCAATACTGCCACTTGAGAGGTCAACCAGGTACTGGCGCTGTAGTATTTACGTGTCATGTTATCATAAGAGTCCTATTCATTTTAAACATTGTGGTTATCGCCAATACCGGTATATTGTCACACTCTAAATTAACACGATGTCGATATTTCATGCTTTGAATATCACGATTATCGTCAACACCGGTATATTGCGACACCCCTAATGTCCAGTCATATGTAACAACAATCACATCTTTGCACATATCCCTGCACTGTTTACTGGCCGCATTTTGTACTTTTGCACTATCATCACTACACACAATCTACCATAGCACCTTATCATGGTCAGTGTATTAAAGGCCAGTCTATCTATCAGTAGGCTAGTAGAACTATTCAGTACTTTTAATGTCACGTTAGCAGGCTTCTTTACAGGAAAATATCTTTATCGCGAGGGGGAAACCTACAAAACGGTAGTATATTAGTCAATTCTGAAACGAAAGTTGTACTCCCCAAACACTTTTATGAAGGTCGCCTTGCAAACGGGCACTTTCTCCGGATGTCTGTTGCACAAAAGACTGTATTTAACAGATATGTTCCGGTCTTTTTGTTTGTTAATGTCCTGGACTTTCGGACGCTTCCTTGTCACTTTCGTGATGTCCAGGAGATGAAGTATGGCCTGGTCCTGGTCAACCTTGTTTGGTTTTTCATAAAAATAGTTGAAATTTACCATCAGATCGTCCGGCGACAGCCTCTCGGCCTGACAGAAACCTTTGGCGGCAGCTTTGTGTTGACATCCCACTGTTGGTATTAACGCGCCACCCGAGTGACGAACCTTCTTTTTTTGTTGTTTTTTTGTGATTTTCTTTGTCCAGTCTGCGTTTTCTACCCCCAGGTGTAGGTTTTACTGGCTCATCAAGGCCATCAAAAGTGTTACTACAGTTTAAAGCACTCATTTTGAGTAATGAATGAACATAAACAAAGTAACAAACCTCTGTTCAGATCGCCGCCTATTTGGATTGCGTAGAACGCTCAGCGAATTCTGATTGGTTGAGAGGATATATCGCGTTTAGGCTAAAAATAGGTTCGGCGCTTATCTCGTTTTGGAAAGAAACTGCATCTTGCAGTACATTTTAAACAAGTAAATATAGCGATTTGTCATGAAACGTTGATGGAGCAGTGAATAGGTTCAGTTGTCAGGTTTCGTATAGACGAAGCAGGCAAGATGGTAAGTTTAAATGCTTTAATTTGCAGAATGGATCGGTACAGCGTAACAGGTGAGTAAACAGTAAGTTGAATATCAGATGATAGCTTAACTGAATGATAACAAAGTCTCTCTTTCTCTTGCAGATGCAGATGATGAAGATTCTCTTGAAGATGGACTGAAGACAGGCTGAAGAAGATCGGGATTGACGGTAAGTATGCAGGTAGGTGAAGTACAACTGTACACAACTGTACATGAAATCTGATCCACAACCAACTGCAGCACCGCCAACATCATCTCCGTCTTCAACACTCACTGCCTGCCTCGAGGAGATAAAGGTGTGGATGAAACATAATTTCCTCCAACTAAACAGTTCCAAAACTGAAGCAATTCTCATTGGCACCTCGCACCAAATTCAGTCATCCTCACTTTCCGGTATAACCATTTCTGGCCAAGACATCCCCCTTTCCTCAACAGTTACCAATCTCGGTGTGACATTTGACCCACAACTCACCTTTGAAGTTCATATCAAAAACCTCTGTAAGATCTCCTTTCATCATCTCAGAAATATCGCAAAACTCCGTTCTACACTTACCTTAGCTGATGTTGAGAAACTGGTCCACGCCTTCGTCTCCTCTAGATTGGATTACTGCAACGCTCTTCTCATCGGGATCCCCAACAAGAGTCTGCAAAAGCTGCAGTATGTCCAGAACAGCGCTGCTAGGATCCTGATGAGAGTGCGAAAGTATGAACACATCACTCCCATCCTCCACACACTTCACTGGCTTCCCGTGTCTGCTAGGATCGAATATAAGGTTTCACTTCTCACTCACCAATGCATCTATGGAAACGCACCCCCCTACCTGAAAGAACTACTTACCCCAGCTTCGACAGCACGATCTCTCCGATCACAAACCTCAAACCGCCTCTTAATACCCAAAACTAAACTCTGCACAATGGGCGATCGTGCTTTTTGCTCTGCCGCTCCCCGGATTTGGAATGCCCTCCCGGACCATCTGAGGTCACCACAGACCATCGAGACTTTTAAAAAGGGACTAAAGACATTACTTTTTAGCAGATCTTATGAATTTTAAAAATGTCTAGATATTGATCTTAGGATCAGGCCTGTAGCACTTTGAGATTTTTTCCTTAAAATGTAAAGTGCTTTTACAAATAAAATTTATTATTATTATTATTTATTAAGTAGAGAGTCTGTGAGTCATGAAAAGATGTGTATAGACGAGACCAGACGAAGAGTGAGTGACTGAGTGCTGAATATAAAGGGCTTGTTAACGAGGGAGTGCAGGTGATGATGATGGGTGATCGAGTGCAGGTGTGCCAAGGAGGATGATGGGAAGTGTAGTGCACACACAGATGAAGACAGATGGTGAATGTGACATTACTCCCCCCTCCCGCAAGGTGCGACCCGCGCCAAAGAAGGCAGAACAAGGGAGGGGGGGTGGGCATCCTGGAGTCCGTGACGGGGAGGTTGACCGGGTGCAGATGGACGGACTCCAAGATGGTGGTAGAGCAGACTGAGGAGGAGACCCTTCGGGCGGCCACGGCGGTGAAGACCCTTCGGGCGGCCACAGCAGTGAAGACCCTTCGGGTGACCATGGCGGAGAGGACTCTTCGGGTGGAAATGGTGGAGAGGACCCTTCGGGTGGCCATGGCGGAGAGGACCCTTCGGGTGGCCATGGCGGAGAGGACCCTACGGGTGGCCATGGCGGAGAGGACCCTTCAGGTGGCCATGGCAGAGAGGACCCTTCGGGTGGCCATGGCGGAGAGGACCCTTCGGGTGGCCATGGCAGAGAGGACCCTTCGGATGGCCAGGATGGCATTGGGAACCGTGTCGGTGAGACCTCCACGGTACCCCCAGAGGACTTATAGCCCCCCCCCAAAATTTTCTTGGGGAAATTATCAGGCTCTGGTTCTAAGCTGGATGAGACAGGGGGCGAAGGCGGCTCTGGGCTGGACAGGACCAGGGGCGAAGAAGTCTCTGAGCTGGGCAGGACCAGCGGTGAAGAGGGCTCTGAGCTGGACAGGACCAGCGGCAAAGAGGGCTCTGAGCTGGACGGGACCAGCGGTGAAGAGGGCTCAGTGCTGGACGGGACCAGCGGTGAAGAGGGCTCTGCGCTGGACGGGACCAGCGGTGAAGAGGGCTCAGTGCTGGACGGGACCAGCGGCGAAGAGGGATTTGAGCTGGACGGAACCAGCGATGAGGGCTTTGTGCTGGACGGGACCAGCGATGAAGAGGGCTTTATGCTGGGCGGGACCAGCGATGAGGGCTTTGAGCTGGACGGGACCAGCGGTGAAGAGGGCTTTGAGCTGGACAGGACCAGCGGTGAAGAAGGCTTTGAAAACTCTGGCTCTGGCTCGGGGAGAACGACGCTCACAGACTCTGGCAGGCAGGCGAACGGCTCTGGGTCGTCAGGGCCGATGAGAGGAGGAAGATCGCTGAAGTCATCAACCTCGGACATAGGCTTGGCGGGCATGACGCTCACAGTCTCAGGGGTGGCGGGCACGACACATACTGCCTTGGTCTCGGCAACTCTGGCGTGAAATGCGGGCTCGGCTGACTTCCGGATGATGATGGGTGGCGTGGTGAAGATGGCTGAAGATGGTGGCGTTCCGGACCCGAACTGGAATGCCGGCTCTGCAGGAACCAACCGGATGATAAACGGGGCTGTGTAGAATAATGAAAGCTGACTCATCCTGGAATCCGAAGGATTCTGCATCTTGGTCTGGTCTTCTGTCAGGTTTCGTATAGACGAAGCAGGCAAGATGGTAAGTTTAAATGCTTTAATTTGCAGAATGGATCGATACAGCGTAACAGGTGAGTCGAAGTAAGTTGAAAATCAGATGATAGCTTAACTGAATGATAACAAAGTCTCTCTTTCTCTTGCAGATGCAGATGATGAAGATTCTCTTGAAGATGGACTGAAGACAGGCTGAAGAAGATCGGGATTGACGGTAAGTATGCAGGTAGGTGAAGTAGAGAGTCTGTGAGTCATGAAAAGATGTGTAAAGACGAGACCAGACGAAGAGTGAGTGACTGAGTGCTGAATATAAAGGGCTTGTTAACGAGGGAGTGCAGGTGATGATGATGGGTGATCGAGTGCAGGTGTGCCAAGGAGGATGATGTGAAGTGTAGTGCACACACAGATGAAGACAGATGGTGAATGTGACATCAGTACACAGCAAAATGACATGACAAACTAATTCTTTTTTTTAAAATGGCGTTTATCCCGTTTTGGAAAAGAGCTCTTCATATATATATATATATATATATATATATATATATATATATATATATATATATGATATATATATATATAATGATATATATATCATAACCATTATGGTGATCAATATTTTCACTGGGCTCATGAGATTGAGATTTTAATGTACCCTTATTTTAACATTTTTTAAGTGTGGTCTGAAATAAACTCCCAGGCAGGTTAATTTAACACTGAAGTTTTTGTGTATATATAGATGAAGTGTGATATTGACGCATCTGTCAGTGCAACACTTCTGGAGGATGTGAATTTGTGGTTTCACAAGCACAAACTTAGTTGCCTAAAAGCTTCATGGTACACACACACACACACACACACACACACACACAGCAAGCGGTCTTGGCCCGGATGTGGCCTCACGCTGGCACTGCTGGCCTCCTGTGCAAAGGCATGAATTCTGGCATGAATGGCATGAAATTCACAACCCCCAGAAGTGTTGCATTGACAGATGCATCGTGATCACACTTCATCTAGAACGACTCTTATTTGACAAACGAACTAAATGAATGCCCTGCTAGTTAACTGAAGATGTTTTATTTATTTGTAGTGTTAGGTACAGTGAGGAAAATAAGTATTTGAACACCCTGCTATTTTGCAAGTTCTCCCACTTAGAAATCATGGAGGGGTCTGAAATTGTCATTGTAGGTGCATGTCCACTGTGAGAGAATCCAGAAATCACAATGTATGATTTTTTAACTATTTATTTGTATGATACAGCTGCAAATAAGTATTTGAACACCTGAGAAAATCAATGTTAATATTTGGTACAGTAGCCTTTGTTTGCAATTACAGAGGTCAAACGTTTCCTGTAGTTTTTCACCAGGTTTGCACACACTGCAGGAGGGATTTTGGCCCACTCCTCCACACAGATCTTCTCTAGATCAGTCAGGTTTCTGGGCTGTCGCTGAGAAACACAGAGTTTGAGCTCCCTCCAAAGATTCTCTATTGGGTTTAGGTCTGGAGACTGGCTAGGCCACGCCAGAACCTTGATATGCTTCTTACAGAGCCACTCCTTGGTTATCCTGGCTGTGTGCTTCGGGTCATTGTCATGTTGGAAGACCCAGCCTCGACCCATCTTCAATGCTCTAACTGAGGGAAGGAGGTTGTTCCCCAAAATCTCGCAATACATGGCCCCGGTCATCCTCTCCTTAATACAGTGCAGTCGCCCTGTCCCATGTGCAGAAAAACACCCCCAAAGCATGATGTTACCACCCCCATGCTTCACAGTAGGGATGGTGTTCTTGGGATGGTACTCATCATTCTTCTTCCTCCAAACACGTTTAGTGGAATTATGACCAAAAAGTTCTATTTTGGTCTCATCTGACCACATGACTTTCTCCCATGACTCCTCTGGATCATCCAAATGGTCATTGGCAAACTTAAGACGGGCCTTGACATGTGCTGGTTTAAGCAGGGGAACCTTCCGTGCCATGCATGATTTCAGACCATGACGTCTTAGTGTATTACCAACAGTAACCTTGGAAACGGTGGTCCCAGCTCTTTTCAGGTCATTGACCAGCTCCTCCCGTGTAGTTCTGGGCTGATTTCTCACCTTTCTTAGGATCATTGAGACCCCACGAGGTGAGATCTTGCATGGAGCCCCAGTCCGAGGGAGATTGACAGTCATGTTTAGCTTCTTCCATTTTCTAATGATTGCTCCAACAGTGGACCTTTTTTCACCAAGCTGCTTGGCAATTTCCCCGTAGCCCTTTCCAGCCTTGTGGAGGTGTACAATTTTGTCTCTAGTGTCTTTGGACAGCTCTTTGGTCTTGGCCATGTTAGTAGTTGGATTCTTACTGATTGTATGGGGTGGACAGGTGTCTTTATGCAGCTAACGACCTCAAACAGGTGCATCTAATTTAGGATAATAAATGGAGTGGAGGTGGACATTTTAAAGGCAGACTAACAGGTCTTTGAGGGTCAGAATTCTAGCTGATAGACAGGTGTTCAAATACTTATTTGCAGCTGTATCATACAAATAAATTGTTAAAAAATCATATATTGTGATTTCTGGATTTTTTTTTTTAGATTATGTCTCTCACAGTGGACATGCACCTACGATGACAATTTCAGACCCCTCCATGATTTCCAAGTGGGAGAACTTGCAAAATAGCAGGGTGTTCAAATACTTATTTTCCTCACTGTACATATTCATCACCCAAACAAAAACTCATATTGCTCCGTGACGTGACTTGCTTTGGTCAGGTGGTATTTATAGCAGAGGGGGCGGAGCTTTAGATTCTAGAGAGCATTGATTGGACAGAAGATGTGATGAGAAGCTGAGGTGTGCGATGATGTCATAAATATCTGTGATCCATTTTAGTGGAAGTGAGGTGACTTTTGAATGCTTATATCTCTTGAATGCGAATTTTGTCATTGGTTTGGAACACACCAGCTTATTCATAACCTTAAGCCTAACATATTAAAAACTAAAAAACTTACATTTTGATTACAGGACTAACACTATACGATTGTGGTTTTAGTTAAACATCTAAATTTACAATATTTCTCACAAAAATAAAGTGTAATATACTGAAGACAAGAAACCGCATGTGGTTGAACTGAACTCTCTTTACTTGTGTGTGTCTATCCAACACAGATGGTGACGCAATGGCGCCTCACAGTGTTCACACAATTACACTACAACATGTACACATATTATGAAATCTTTTTTTTTTTTTTTTTTTTTTTGCATTAACATAACTTGCACACAACAATAAACTTAAGTTACTCTTAAGACTTGGCACTATACTGAATTACTCCCGGTACCTACTAGGCACTCTGATAGGCCTACCAAATCTTGACAGTCTCTCATTACCCACTGCACGAAATTGACGATTTCCCACAGGTGACTCTTGGCATTCTCAGAAGACGAACAACTTGCACTGGCGTTATTGTCCACATTGTTTTCCTGCTCTGAATTCTGCTCAAAATCTGGTGAAGGAACAGGTAAGTCTTCCACAGCTTCAGTTTGAGGTGAAGGACACAACGTCTCCTTTGTTTTCAGCAAACCTCTTCTATTCCTTCTGAAGATGCGACTGTCTGGTGTTTGAACAAAGTAAGATCTTGGTTGTTGAAGTTTGTCGAGAACCACTGCAGGTTGCCATTTGCTATGCTGTCTAATTCTCACTCTTTCATTTTTCTTCAATTCCGGTAGCTTTCTTGTCCCACGATCAAAGTATTGCTTTTGTTTGACTTGCCTGTGACTCAGTCTGTTACGCACCTGTCTGAAAACCTTGGGCATCAGCAGTTTCTTTGACACTGGAATCTTTGACTTCAGTCTTCTTCCCATGAGCAACTGTGCAGGGGAAAGGCCTATTCCATTCAACGGTGTGTTTCTATACTCCAGGAGAGCAATGTATGGATCTCTGTTACTGTCTTGTGCTTTTTTCAGCAGATTTTTTATTGTTTGCACTGCCCTCTCTGCCTGACCGTTTGACTGTGGAAATCCAGGACTTGAGGTAGCATGAATGAACTCCCAGCTGGCTGCAAATGCTCGCATTTCAGCACTTACAAACTGTCTACCATTATCTGAAAAGAGTTCATCTGGCACTCCGTGTCTGGCGAACATTGATTTGAGAACCGCAATGACTTGCTTGCTTGTCATATCATTCAACTTAGCGATTTCGGGGTACTTGGAAAAAGTAGTCCACAACGAGGAGGTAATCAGCATCTCTGAAGTGAAACAAATCCATTCCAAGCTTTGACCATGCTCTTTCTGGGACAGGATGTGACACAAGTGGCTCTCTGGAATTGCTGTTTCTGTGCTTATTGCAGATGTCACATTTACTGACAACATCTTCAATTTGCTTTGCCATCCCTGGCCAGAACAAAACATCTCTGGCTCTTTCCTTGCACTTTACGATACCCATGTGTGCTTCATGGATTCTTTCAAGCATTTCATCTCGCATTTTGTTTGGGACTACTAGTTTACCATTTTTGAACAATAGTCCATCTGTGTAACTCAGTTCCTCTCTAAAGGTCCAGTACTGCTGGATAGGTTTTGGTACTTGTCCTCTTGAGTTTGGCCACCCTGACTGAACCGCTTCTCTGACTAATCTCAATTCCTCATCCTCTACAGTTGCTGACTGAAACTGTTCTTTTTTTTCCTTTGAAACAGGTAACTGGTGAAGTATAAAACTCACTTCTATCTCGTCCTCTTCTCTGCTGTCCTGGGTGCAATGCTCTTGAAGGTAAGCTCTGCTCAATGCATCTGCAATGTGCAACTCCTTTCCTGGAACATATCTCACCATTAGGCTATACTTTTGCAGTCTCATCATCATTTTTTGCAGTCTGGACGGAGCTTTATGGAGTGGCTTTTTGAAAATGATCTCCAACGGCTTGTGGTCGGACTCAACCTGAATGCAGCGTCCATACAGATATTGGTGGAATTTTTCACAGCCATGCACAATTGCTAACAGCTCTTTTTCAATTTGTGCATAGTTTTTTTCACAATCTGTTAGTGCTCTCGAACCGTACGCTACTGGCTGTCCCTCCTGAAGAATCACAGCTCCTAGACCTTCTGAGCTGGCATCCACAGACAAGGTAACTGGCTGGCTCACATCATAAAATTTCAACACTGGTGCTGTACTCACTAGCACTTTCAGACGATTGAAACTGTCTTGTTGTATACTCTCCCAATGCCAGAGTGTTTCTCCTTCCAGCAGCTTTCTGAGAGGTGCAGTCACTTCTGAAAGATTTGGGATAAACTTTGCAACATGCCTAAGAACCTCTGCAGGGCTGACTTGTCCTGTGGCTCCGGCATCTCAAGAATAGCTCTTACTTTTCCATTGTCAGGTTTCAGTCCATCTTTGCTTAGCACGTGACCTATGTAGCTGATTTCACTTAGGCCAATCTTGCATTTGTTTCTGTTCAGTTTCAGGTTTATGCTTCTCAGTTTTTCTAACAACTTCCTCAGTCTGCTGTCGTGTGAGTTTTGTCTTCTCCCCACACCAAAATGTCATCCATTACATTAACTACTCCTTCCATTCCTTCCAGATGCTGAGACAAACACCTTTGGAACACCTCTGGAGCTGATGAAATCCCAAAAGGAAGCCTTGTAAAACTGTACCTCCCCAAGGGTGTGTTAAATGTACAGAGTTTAGAACTGTCCTCATCCAGCCGGATCTGCCAAAATCCCTGATTTGCATCCACCACAGAGAATATCTTGGCTCTGGGCATTTCTGCAACAACTTCCTCAAGCGTTTTAAGAGGATAATGTTCCCTTCGTATTGCTCTGTTTAGATCTTGAGGGTCTATACAGATCCTAATCTTGTTGGGTTTTACTATTGTCACCATACTATTTACCCATTCTGTGGACTCAGTCTGTTTTTTGATGACACCCATCTCTTCCATACGTTTCAGTTCTCTTTCAATGTCTTTTTTCAAGGCTACTGGAACTTTCCTGGGTGCATGAATCACTGGCATGACCTCAGGCTTTGTCTGAATGTGGTGGACCCCTGGAACACAACCCAGTCCTGTAAACAAATCTTCAAATTCACTCAGAATATCTTTTGATGTGTCTCTTGTTATTTCATACATCCTTTTTATCACTCCCAAAGTGTTGCATGATTCTCTTCCCAGAATTGCACAGGCATTTTGCTCTATGACTTGAAATTCAAGAGTGTACAGCTTGTCTTTGTACTGGCATTCAAGGCGTTGCTGACCAAAGGGCGACATCTTGTGGCCTGAATATGTCACTAGGCTACATCCTGATTTTCTTATGTCACTTCTGTCAACCTTTAATGCATCCAGGTCTCGCACTGATATGACATTACAGTCTGCACCTGTATCTAACTTTACAATCAGCTTCTGGTTGTTTACCTTGAGGGTTTCAGTCCACTGTTGTACTCCATTTTGCAGTTCTTTCTTTTTCACTTCATCACTGATTTGATACAGTTCAGTCTCCATCTCAATGGTTCCAAGAAACATTTCATCGTCTTGATCGATTCCATGAATTCTTCGTTGTTTCTCTGTTTGTGCGCGAGTCATGCACTTCTTTGCATAATGATTCTTTTTGTGGCAGGCTTTGCATATCTGTCCGTATGCAGGGCATTTTTTGGGTTTGTGTTTGTATCCACATCTTGTGCATTCTCCTAGTGACTTCTTTGGCTGAATAAATTCTTTTTCTTTTTTCACATTCTTCTGTTTGTGAATTTTGTGCACTGGGATTTCAATTTCTTCTTGCAGTGATTTTAATTGGTTTTGACTCACCTCACTGGCACGGCAAATATCCACTGACCTACGTAGGGTTAAATCGGGTTCCCGTAACAACCTGGCTCTGATCTGGTCATTTGTAATACCACAAACAATTCGGTCCCTTATCAGTGACTCGGTAAGTTCTCCAAACTCACAATCCTTCGCTTTATTCTTTAAGTCACATAAGCATCAATCGACTCTGTTTGGCCTTGTGCTCTAATAAAGAACAAATGTCTCAGGTATGTCAGGTTTTTTCGTGGTTCGCAGTATTTGGCAAACAGCTCTTTTAATGTCTCGAAGTCGTCAACATCATCATCAAATGTAAACGTGTTGAATACCTTGATTGCATCATCTCCTGCGACGTGCAGAAAAGTGGCACACTTTATTTTTTCCGACTTCTCTGAGATTCAACTCGCGATAAGATACAGTTCAAATCGCTGGATCCAACCTCTCCAGTTTTCGGCTAGGTTTCCTTCCAAGCACAGAGCTCCCGGGGGCTTCAGCTGATCCATAATTTATAACTTTAACCACTTCTGACACCATGTAATATATTGAAGACAAGAAACTGCATGTGGTTGAACTAAACTCTCTTTACTTGTGTGTGTCTATCCAACACAGATGGTGACGCAATGGCGCCTCACAGTGTTCACACAATTACACTACAACATGTACACATAATATATGACATAAAGAGACCCCAGACACACAATTTGTCTATTTTTAACTTCAGTCCCCCCAAAATTGGAAAAGTATCATTTATGTTACATTTATTAAATTGTTATGAGGGACACATGAGCATATTCCTAAAGATAATGAATATAACTAATTTGGATGATAAAAAGTCCTCAGAACTGTGCACTGTTTGTTTATTGGCAGGTTATGGAGTCAGTCGCGTCGCAGCATCTTCAGTGGCGATTCTAGACCACAGTAACTGGGGGGGCCAGGCAGGGGCCACTTGTGCTTTTAGGGGGCACACCTTTAACATTCATCTTAACCTATTTTCAGTATTATTTCAAGTCATTTTTCACCATGTCATGCATGACTGCAATCTCTAGAAAAAGCTAATAAATTATATTAGCTAAGCTAATAAAACAATTTCAATTCAATTGAATGTTTCATTATGTTTAATTGTAGTGTGATATAATGATCAATAATAACACATTTTTAGCATCTAAGCACATCTAGGCACTTTTTTACACCTGGGGTGGGCGATATGGCAATAATATCATATCACGATTTTATTTTATTTTTTTCAGGAAAATCACGATGTTATCACGATTCTTTTTTCATGTTGGTTTTACTATTTTGCAAGTGACTGAGCATTACAGCCAAACTAATGTCCCTATTTTAAAAACAAAGCCTTATAGGTAGCAAAATATAGGTAACAAAATATAAAATAAAAAAGAATGGCAGACATTTAGGCCAAAGTGGCGAAGATAAAAATCTTTGTCATTATTTTCTTTGTTATTAAAAATTAAGAACAGAGATACATCTTACACATACACAACTTAATATACAAATGAAATAATCAGTGCTTTATTTTTTCAGCTATAGGTGTATTTAACAGTAGAATTGAAGAAAGTAATTAAATGAACAAATATGAAAATAAAACACAACAGACTTAAAGTTCTCAGTCAAGAGCAGTGAATGATTTCCTCTGTGTGTTTTGTTGTTTTATTAACATTAAAGGGATAGTTCTCCCCCAAAAAAGTCATAATTTACTCTCTTAAGTTGTTTTAAACCCGAATAAGTTTCTTTCTTCTGTTGAAAATAAACGTTATTTGAAAGAATGTGAGTAACCAAACAGTTGATGTACCCCTGTGACTTCCATAGTATATTTTTTTCCTACTATGTATGGAAGTCAATGGGGACCAGCAACTGTTTGGTTTTGGGTGAACTATCTCTTTAAGGACAAGCAGCAGCATGTTTATTATTGAGCCTACTGTCTCTTTAAGAACTGCACGCGACGCGTCTAATATACACGCATATGCAGATTTTAATTAATCTATTAAATAATATGCAGACAAGCAGATTTTAATTCATTTTCTCTGTTTGCTTTCACTTTAGACATAACCAACTTTGTTTATGTAAATATTGTCTGTATTTGACAGTATTAGCGCAATATAAGACTCAAAAGATAACTTAGTCCAGTAACAGGCTTTTAGTGCATGTGCGCGTCGAGTGTACGCGCTCAGTAAAGCGCATAATTTGAACAGCGCATCAGCAGCGAATGACATGTTTAACCGGCAAGGCTTTATGCAAATAATGAACTTTTGTGAACTGCAGTGTCTCGTTCCTCTGCGTTAACATTTGATGTGAATATACGTCGTGATGCAGTGAAGCCAATATGGAGCTTAAAATATGACAATATGATTTGAATTTGAATTGTGTAAATTTGAATTATTTACAAGTGAAATCTAACAAAATTGAATTTTAGGTGGTAGTTTAAATAGTTCTGAATTTGATTTTTTTTAAACGAATATTGAACATTTGAAATTTAACAAATTGAATGTTTTTATGGCTGAATTTTATAGACATGTATTTTCAAACAGCTAGTTTTTTTTGTTCTGAATTCATATACTGCAAATATTCAGTTTAAAAAAAATACAGATTCAAGTTTTCAAGATGAAGAAATTCGGAACTTCAAATTCAGTTTTCTAAAATTCAAGTTCAAAAATTCAAGTTCAAAAATTCAGATCTTACAGAAAGTAGGTCACAGGTCATCCACAGGGAAGAGTAAAGGATCTCAGATAAGTCGAACAGAGCATTTTGGCTGCACTGCAGTAGTTTTCTGCCGCAAACGCGGTGGTGGTTCAAGAGAATCCGTGTATCTTTCGTTCAGTCGTTTTTTTATTTAATATTAAGAGTAGAAAAATGAGAAAACAGCTTGAGTATTAGATTTCTAATATAATAATAGTCCGCTGTATGGCGCTCATAATATGACAAAACGATTTGAATTTGAATTGTGTAAATTTGAATTATTTGCAAGTGTAATCTAACAAAATTGAATTTTAGGTGGTAGTTTAAATAGTTCTGAATTTGATTTTTTTTAAACGAATATTGAACATTTGAAATTTAACAAATTGAAATGTTTTTATGACTGAATTTTATAGACATGTATTTTCAAACAGCTAGTTTTTTTGTTCTGAATTCGTATACTGCAAATATTCAGTTAAAAAAAAAACAGATTCAAGTTGTTTTTTATTTAATATTAAGAGTAGAAAAATGAGAAAACAGCTTGAGTATTAGATTTCTAATATTCTAGTAGCCTATAGTCCGCTGCAGCAGTTGCACGGAGCTTACAAAACGCGTGTACTGCAACTATAGGCTACATTTAATTTTCTCATCAAACAACTAGACTAACGAATGGCTCGGTACAACAGAAGAGCCTAGAAAGGGCTTTTTCTCTGTGTAGACCAGCAGTTGGTCTGAATTTGCTATAACCTATAGGCTAGCCTATTTTCCGGACTGTATAGGCTAAGTCACGTTTTATCATGAAACACGCTGTGATTTATTCCAAAGTGACTCAGGCATATATAATGCAACGTTATAACGTTAAATAATCTAAATGTTGACTTTCAAAAGTAGGCGCGCCAAGAAGGCTATTCTCTGTATTTTGGTTCATTTTTGGTGAGCGCCAGAAAGATCTAAAGAGAAGCGCTAAAGGAGTGCATCATGTTGTTTTATTTATTTTTCAATGGCATGATATTTTGTAGTCATTTTGAATGTACACAAATAAAAATATACATTTTACTGTTTCGAATGATGTCATATTATCTGTATGACTATAAATAACAGAGTATTAAGTTATTTCCCAGCAGTAGAACAAATCCAAGAGATGGCGCTCGCGCATCGCGCTCTCACACAACATAGTATCAGTTCTGGCGTTGCTTCATATCGCAGACTGTTCATTATAAAAATGAAACACAATCAACCAAACATATAAAAAGTTATTCTGCCTAATTTAATTGGTCTGTTGTACAATATAAAGGACAAGCTGTGCCGCACACAGTCCTACTTGTTATTCCAAACATTTACCTTGCTGTGAAGACGCTGATTTGGCCTATATGCCTACGTGTATTTTGGGACTCGACTGAAGTATGACGCCTTTTTATTTGTATTATAATATAATATATTAAAATACAAAATTGTAGCGAAAATGAGACGGAACAAACCCACAAACTAAATATTCTTTCAGAATATTAATTCAAACAGAATATTAAGTGAAGATTTGGTCAGAGGTCCCATGATGCAAACAGATTTCAGCAGGAAATACTCATGACCTCCGGGCTGTCTCAAGCCCCAAACATTATACGCACCAAGAGACATACACCTATCAAAGTCCATAAAACTCAACATCCCGGTGCCAGAGAGTCTGCAAAAGGACTTTTATGAGCCCAGCTAAAGGAAGAACGTGTCAATAGGAGTTTTTTTTTAAAAAGACAGATTGGTTCACAACATTCCTGAATGTACAAACAGAGTTTCTTGTCTCTTCTAAACCAGAGAACTGAGATTTTACCTAACTATACATAAAATCATTCAAGAACCATTTTCAATGGACTCTTTACATCATACATCAAAGCATCATACATCATTCTATGTGTTTCTACGATACATGTGTCCATTTAATATGCTTTAATCCCATATAACTCATGTAATTGTTATAATTATTAGGTGTGTGAATGAAAGTGTGTACTGTTTAATTTCAATATGATCGTATGCTCATGATTCAAAAGATGGCTTTAATTAAATCTGTGTAAAATGTTTCATATTCTGATAATTAGAAATCATGCCTAAACTGTTACATCTGGTTTTTAAATAGAGAAACCCCCCCAGGGAAGACATGATTTATGACTTGGAAAACAAAGCCAGTGTCTAATTGGTCCAATCTCTTCAGGAGGGGGGACAAACTTTTGAGTTTAAATTAAGGACCCGAAGAAGAGTGCTCTCTCTCCGTGCGCTCTCTAAGCTGCTCTCTCCGTTCGCTCTCGAAGCTCCCTCTCAGACTAGAAAACATGTAACAAACGTGAAGACGAAGGAACCCCAAATTTAACATCAGAAGAATGGGTTCAACAGTAGTAGTACTTATGGGGGACCTTATGTCAAAATGATTAATGACTTTGACCTTTGACCTTTTGGCAGGTTGAACTTCCGGTGACCTTTATGATTGACGGGTTGAACTTCCGGAATGCGGTCATGGGATTAACCTATTGACCCTGCTAGCCTGTCGATCATGGGTTTTGACAGTTAGTTTTGAACTATGACCTATCTAGGACTAAATCATAATTTTGACGGTTAGTTTTTGACCTAAATCATAGTTTTGCCGTTTGTTTGAACTTTGTCCCAGTTATATGTGTGTGTGTGTGTGTGTGTGTGGTTATATGGCTTGTGCCTGCGCCCCCACCGCAGTGAAAGTGAGAAGCGTATGTCACACAAAATAATCTCATCCTTTAAAATAAAACATACATTGAAACCAATTATTTTAGATGAATAAAAGTATATAAAATAAAAAGCTACTAAAACCAATTATTTTAGATAAAAATTACATAAACATTCTATCTTTTATATAATTTATATAATTTATATAATCTAAAGCAATTTAACTAAGGTTGAAAATATTCTGTTCTTTTAAAAGCTTACTAAAACCAATAGTTTTAGCTGAATAAAAGTGTATAAAACATTCTATCCTTTATATTCTATCCTTTATATAATTTATATAATATAAATTATATAATCTAAGGTTGAAAAAAAACATTCTATCCTTTAAAAGTATATAATGGAATGCTTACACAGTATATCTTGCAAAAAAGAATAAAAATAAAAATCTTCTTACATGTTTGTAAGTCGGACGGTCTCTGACTTCAGTGATCAAGATATCAGGGGGTGAAATTATAATCCTAAAAGTTTAAAAATGTTTTAAAGTTGTAATAATGCTTTTAAAATCAATGAATTATTAAAAGTGGTAAAACAAAAACACTCCTTTCCTGTATGAGCTCACCAGCGTCTATGCACGCCCCCTCTCCGTCTGAGCTCTGACCCCCTCCTTTGCATACTCCTTTGCATCGTGAAATCTCACACTAACAAAACATACCTTTAAAAGTGTATAATATAAAATAAAATATCTTGCTAAAGTTGAAAAACATACCGTTCCTTAAAAGTATAATATAAATATCTTATTGATCCAATTATTTTAGTTTTAGATGAATAAAAAATGACTGAGTTAAAATTAACACATCAATGTCCATACCACTGATGCCCACAAAAATAATTAAACTAAAGTTGAAAAACATACCTTTAAAAGTGTATAATATAAAATAAAATAATTTTACTAAGGTTGAAAAATATTCTGTTCTTTTTAAAAGAATATAAAATAAAAAGCTTACTAAAACCAAGTCATTCAGCTGAATAAAATCATCTTACCTTATTTTAGAAAGTTGAAGTATACCATTGATGTCCACAAAAAATGCAATGTATGAATGGATTCAAAATTGTTTTACACAACTGAATTCACATAGTCATTCCTGAATGACCTCACACTGTTTCAAAACATAAGGAGCGCGTGTCTGTGTGTGTGTGTGTGTGTGTGTGTGTCTGTGCGCGCCCCTTCACATGTGAGCTCTGACCCCCCTCCTTACAGTGTAACTGTCAAGTGAATCTCACACTAACAAAAGCTGAAAAAACATTCTATTCTTTATAATCTACTAAAACCAATTCTTTCAGTTTTATAAAAAATCATCTTACATGTTTATAGAGAGTTGAAGAAGCTCTTAACACATCAATTCCATACGAATGGGTCACAAAAATAATTTAACTAAAGTTGAAAAAAATATTCTGTTCTTTTTAAAAGTATATAATGAAATACTTATAAAATCTACCGAACCAAGTATTTCAGTTTTAGATAAACAAAACTGTCTCAAAACATAGCGCGTCTAATGTATGTGTGTCAAAAAGTAAAGGAGCCGTGCGCGTTTCTGTGTGTGCATGTGTGTGTGTGTGTGTGTGTGTGTCTGTGCGCGCCCCTTCACATGTGAGCTCTGACCCCTCTCCTTCGCATACCAGAGCACGGTGAAAGTGAGGAAGGGGTTTCCTAATATCACACTAACAAAAGTTGAAAAACATACTGTTCCTTAAAAGTGTATAAATAAAATGGTTATAAAAATATACTGAAACCAATTATTTTAGATGAATAAATAAAATTCATCTTACATGTTTAGAGTTACAACTCTTGAACTTACAAGTTCAAGAAGCTCTTAAAGACATAAATCACAGAGTGGTTCTCTCTCACACCAGCGTCTCTGACTCAGAGGGTTGTATTCAGTGATGGGATGAGACATTTTGAATGCTGTGTTGGGGGTAAATTAATTTCAAAGTTTAAATGATATCTTTTTAAAAAAATATTTGTTTCATAACATATAGATGTCCATACATCCTATGAATGAGACTGCAGTTGTAATAGAAAAGACTTTTTTTTTCCTGACTCTGCTCCTTCGCATTCCTGAGCACAGTGAAAGTGATAATAATGTTTTAAATTTCACAAAAATAATATAAAATAAATACCTTGCTAGAAATCTACTGAAATGCTTGTAAAAAGAATAAAATTCATCTCACATGTTTAGAGAGTTACGATTCTTGAACTTATGTGTTCAAGAAGCTGTTGAGAGCCATAAATCACAGAGTGGTTCTCTCTCACACCAGCGTCTCTGACTCCTAGGGTTTATTCAGCGATCAGAATGAGACATTGTGTTAGGGCTAAATTTATTTCAAAGTTTAAATGATATCTTTATAAAATGTAAATGTATAAAAAATGTATAAAAAAGTCTCTCAAACAGAGGCCCTCGCTCGTGTCTATGCTGCATTCTGACATCCCCTCCTTTCATTTCCAGAGGTAACAGTGACACTGTGAAGTGTATCTCACACTAACTAAAGTTAAAAAACATTCTGTTCTTTATAAGTATATAAAAAATATTCTCTCTCTCATCTAAAAGCATAACCTTAAAAAGTTTGCATTAGATATTTTAAAAGATTGATTAAATTAAATCTTTAAAGTTTCAATACATACTCATCTTCTATTTATCTGTACTTATGTATGATATAAATTATTATTTTTTGCTTAACGGTGACCTAAAGTATAATTGTTATTAAACAATGTCTGTTCAAAAACTGTACTTGGTCGTCTTAAATCTCATTTATACGAAAAAGATTCAACCAGCATTTTTTTGTCCATGTGGGGGTTTCAACTTTTATGGTGGGGCTTTCCATAGCTATCCCGTACATCTAAACAGAACCATCACAGAAAACTACATTTTCAAAATGTAAACAAAAGTTTTAGCTAAATAAAAACACCTTATTTCCAGAGAGGCAAAGTAGTTCTTTATGCAATGATAAAAACGATCCAAAAAAGCAAATAGTTTAAGTTGTCCTATAACAGCCCCAGGCCCTTCAGTGATAAACTACAGTGTGAACTGAAGCTTCAGGATATAGGGCGACAGACCAGATGAGTCTCGGGGGGAGTCTCTCTGCATTCCAGACTACATCCAAAGTTTACACTAATTTCATTTAAAAGTTTAAATCAAATCTTTAAAATCATATCTTCTTAGAAGATTTATGTATTATTGTTACTAAGCAGCGTCTGTCCAAAAACTTGAGATCTTAGATCTTTTGTCCATACAACATGAAACATGTTGTCAAAGTTTGTCACAATGTTTTTAAGAAATCCTAGGACTTTACATTGCTCTTATTTAGACAAAGTTGTATCATTTGGAAAATCATCACACAATTTGAGAGATGCAATGTGTGATAAGTAAAAATCACCCATCGTATAAGATCATTTTTACTTGTATCTCCCGAACTAGGGTGAAACCCTTTACTGAGAATATACCACCGGCCATCTACTCAAAATATATGTAGAAGTTTCAAATGTTAGCATTTGTTGATGGTGGTTGCATGAACAGACTTTGGGGAGAGCTATATCAGGAAGCTATGCCCTTTGACCTCCTCGATTTTGCAGGCCTTTTTGTTAAAGATTTTAGAAGATTCCCATCTAGCGGTGAAATTCTATTTTGCATTTAAACGAATAGTGCTTTCTAGCAGTTCTCCCATCTACTCGTTTTTTTTTTCAACTTTGGTAAATGTGCCAAGAATCTATGACAACGTGTCTTCCGATAGCGCTTCATCGAGTTTAATTGTACATGTTCTACCGTTATGATGTACTTGTTACATGTTCTACCGTACATGTTCTACCGTTCTATATAATGATTTACACAACCGAGCAATAGACCGTACCTTTGACTTACCCGTCGAGAAGAAAGTAGATTCCTAGATAAAAGCTATCCAGATATTTATTTACATACCGATAAATTAAATTTGAATTTAATTAAAACTTCTCCTGTGGCTCGGCTTAACTATGATCCAGCATTATATTGTACCGTGCAGTGCAGCCTTTCAAATGTGGCGGGGGCAGTATCAACGCCTCCCATATGGTCTAGCGGTTAGGATTCCTGGTTTTCATCCAGGCTGCTACTCAATAGTCGAATAATCATCAATAATAATTTTTAGTAATTCATAGTCTTAGAGGCCTACACGAACTGCAGAAACAAGCAGAATGTGTGAAAACTCAGTTTCAGTACCAAATCATTTTCACAAATACAATTATATTGAATTCAGAAAATTTCACTATGGAATACTTTATCTATCATAATTTCAATTTAGTACGTCATCATTTCAACTTTTCATCTCATAATTATGACGCATAGTCATAATTTCAACTTTTTAAGTCATCATTTCGACTTTTTGTCAATTACGCCTTTTTAATGTTTTAAAGTCATAATTTGGTTGTTGACTATAGTAGTGTTGCACCTGCATGTCCACTAACTCGCTTGTGAGAGTCAGAGTGTGTAAAGTAAGCTCTCATTAGTGTTAGTAGAGTATTACTGGACTGGTAGGGTTAGAATAAGTAATATTACAATAAAATATCTGTTGGTGGGCATCGCGATAAAGAGTTAGCAGATATTAAGCACATATTAAAATTAACATTTTTCAACCGAGCGAGTCTGCGCATGAGAGGCCTTCTTCAACTTTTTAATTCAGAATTACAATGACGCCTTTTTAATGTAATGCTTAAAACGTTTTTTAGTCATAATTTGGTTGTTGACTATAGTAGTGTTGATGATGAAACGTGCTAGTGCTTTTTGTACCTCTCTGGTATTATAGTGTTTCAAGATGGCGGAACGACACGGAAGCCTCCTTGGACTTACCCGCCCCATGTAAATAACAGATAAGAAATGATCTGATTTTAAGAAAGATCATTTTACACCCATGAGGACATATTTATGAATAAAGATGATGATTTTAGCTAATAAAATACCATTTTTCAATCTACACATGAGAGACCTTCAGAAGTCAGAACTTCAGCGGTTTAGGCCCGTTGGCGAAAACACTGCATGTGTAAGGTAGTTTTCCAGATTTTCACCCAAAATCAAATACTGTATGACACTTTTCAAAGTTAGAATAACCTGTTGTGTTCTGACACAAGGCCATTAACCGGTTCTTTTTGTTTTATAAATGTACTTTGCTTATTTCTAAATATCAACCTGATAAATATGAATTCACGATTAAACAAGATCATTTTTAAGAAAAAACATTTTTAAGAAAAATACAACTAAACCATGATAATGTTTAGTTTAGATGTGGATGATTAAGTTTCAGGCGTAGTGCAACCAGATTTCTCTAACATCTCACTCACAACGCAAAACGTTGTAAATAAACATTTTCAAACTGTAATTTTATTTTATTGATTATGGTGATTTAAAGTTTTTGTTATTAACTAATACCTTTATCTTTTAACTAACATCTAACCCCAAATAAACAGATAATGGAATGTTCACAATCTACATTGTTAGATATTCTCCTATGTATCTAAGTAGTTGTGCTTAAATCTTTGGCTGTATTTTGTCACACCGTAGTGATACAAAGTTCCAGACTTTGGTAAAACCTGCAGGTAAAATTCCACAAAAGTAAATTCTAATTCTTCATCATCATGAGCCATTTAAAACAAATACAGGAAAGCCACTATAGTGATCCGTTTTAGCTTTTGAATGTCTGTCATTGACATCTTGTTTCTTTTTGTACAGTTTGCAAAAAGGACATAGACTGTGGTCAAACATGTTAGGAATGTATCCTATACATTAGAGGTCCTTCTACACGATAGGCCTTTAACCGGTTCTTTTTTGTTTTATAAAAAAAAAGAAAACAAAAAATATGACTAAAAAAAATGACTAAATCTTTCTGCGATGCCTACGAAACATCGACGTAAAAGATGAGTATGGCTGTTTTTCTGTTACCTATTACGCTATAACTCGTCTAACTATTACACTTATTTTGTTATTTTGTGTGTGTGTCGCTAAACAACGGTTAAGCTAATGAATTACGGTTGATACGTGGTATTTTTACGTGAATTGATTCATTTTTTTATTCCGACCACACTTTGACACCATTGTTTTATTCGGCAGAATGCCGAAATATTTAATCTATCGTCAATTTCAATGGTTAGATAAATCATCTAACTATTATATCTAACAAGCACAGTCGCATTAGAGTCAGATTCTTGTTTATTTTGAACATTGTTATTGAACCGTTTTTCAATATTATTGAAAATAATTGTTAAATAAAAGCGCTATTGTTCTCGGCCTCATCAAAGTTCACATAGTTTTCACAGGAGCGTACCGTTTTTGAACAAGACTTTGTTTAAAAGATTTTGTTTGCATTTCTTCTGAAACACCCTGTTTTGAAATTGTTTAACATCGCTAGCGTAACACTTACCGTACTGCCGGTTGTGATTGTATGGCGTTTTCTTTACACTTTTCCTACAGTTAGCTGTAATGTTAGTGAACTCTAGGTCTTCTCTTTGTTCATATACGACGGTATTCGCATGAATTGGCTTGAATTGTATCTTGATTTGATACGAGAGACATTTATTATATTATATTATTATACCATAAATGGCGCTAGAATGTATATTTTAATATTTAAATCTCTGTGCATACAACAAAATTACTTTTGTTTGAAGAAAAACTCAGCGGGTGCTATTGAATCTATTAAACACCCCTGAATTCGGTAATGTTATCACATTTTAATTTCAACTAACTTACTTTTCAAATAACATCTTGTTGGTCAAATGAACTTAAAGCCTGCGCAAAATTATTCTTAAAAAACATTAACTTAAAGCATGCACATCCTAACTACTTTCTAAATGTTTGTAAATCCAAAAACTGTTGTCACTGTTGTCACTGGATTGTTTTTATGCATCAAGTTAAATGTAAATTTGCAAATCCAAATGATAGGAAAACTTTATGATAGGAAAGTACGGACGGCGTCTTTGACCAATCCTCTACATATGGGGCACTTGCGCAGAGAAGGCGCACATTCTTTGCACACAACTAGGTGACCACAGGGGATGAAGACAATGTTTACTTCCTTATCCATGCAAACTTTTCATGTGCGCTCCTCTTGAAGTCTTCTTAACTGTTCCTCCATAGGCAAGTCTGAAAGATCTTGACTCGGGGATGCAGCTTCATTTGTCTGGGCCGTCAGGCCACACTCAAATTCCATCTCCAAAGCAGGATTGTTCTCTTGTTCTCTCACAAATTCTCTCGAGTCACTGTCTCCATGAGTCAATAGCCGCTCAAATAGTCTTGGAAATCTTGCTTGAATCTGATGAACAAACTCTTGGCCCTTTTCTTGCAGCAGGTATTGACATCTTGGAAACCACTTGGCATGTTCTACCCATGGATCATCACCAGACTCCCAACATCTGAGTCCACCATCGCATGAAAAGCACTTCACGTCATCATTACGACCAACATAGTAAAAACCAGCCTTAGCCAATTGGTCTGGTCGAACAGTTATTCTTGAGGGCCAGTAGACAAATGTGAGCGACCTTTCTTCACACCGTTGCATTGCCGATGCATTGAAAAGGCTAGATAAAGGTACATTATCTGCACGGTCACCTCGAATGAAGGGGCAGTTGGGGTAATGTCTCTGGTGCTCTGATACTGCACGATCTCCCGGTTCCCAGTTGCTAAGCTGGCCTCCACAACTGAAGCAAGCCACTCTGTCGCCCTGACCAAGGTAGTAGAAACCACTTTTGGCAAGCTCGGCCGGACTTACTGGTGCAAGAGTCCAATTCTGAAAGGTGTCAAGGCGTTCCTGTTCCCGACGCATGCCAGGATTGTGACAAGCCGGAGGTTGCTGGTGAGACATATCCATGTTTAAGTAAACTCCTCCGTTTGGCCTGAAACGGATGTCGCAGGGGTGGAAAGCTCTCAGTTGCGAAGCGGGGAAAAGGGTGAAGACATAAAAATGGGACCACAGGGCGTGTCCACTCAAGCCCTTCTCTCTGCCGGACTAGTGTCTAGTCATCCATGGCAGAACGCATCATCTTATTAAAAAATGTAATGAGAACAAGAACAACACCACAAAATGTCCTTTCTTCTGTACACGGCGGGGCAAAACAGTTGTATCATTTGATACAACTGTATTGCCGCCTCGGGAATATGGTAATTAAAATGCAGAAAACAAATATTGAAATATTGAATTATTCTAAATATTATGAGCTCAGACATTTTTTACCAGAATTTTATTTCAACGTTATACTTTCATACATTGAAGTAAAACGACAATAACGACATTTACAGATGGTCTAACCAGAATAAAAAATCTCTGCAGGCTATCATGTTTTGCTCCAGGCTATAGTTGACCAGACTTTCAACTAATTCACCAACGTCAGTTTTTGCATTTTTTGACACCAGTGACACACAGAGATCCGTTACAAAAGTCCATATAGCGAGTATTTCTGTGATTTCGAATTCGTCACAACATCCACCCAACACATCCAGAACTTTTCTGAGGATTACGCCGTTCGGCTCTTTGCCGTTAAAAAACATGGGCGTTACATCAGGCCATGGCTTTGTCAAGCCTCTTACGACGTCCATTTCATTTTTGAGATTTGTCACACGTTTGGTATCCTGCGCACAATCTTTTTTCATATCACGCGCAGCGTCGATGATCCTGTGCATCAAGCCAACCATTTGGCCTCTAAAATAATCTTTAAACATAGAGTCCAGCATATCTCTTAAACGACACTCTTTGCCCGTGGCACACTCACACACCGGAGGATAATTGTACCCCGTATCGCCAGAACTCAACGGGGAGTCGCTCTCCTTTAGGTTTTGCGTTGCCATTTTTTCAGCTTTTCGAAGAGTCTACTGAATCTCCTGCAATGTTCCTGGAATCTCCCTTGCGGTACAATCGTGCCTTGTGCGTTAATGCGCAGAAGTTTGTGGGTCAGAAGTTTGCGTCAGGTTCAGGACTTTCAACTTTTGTTGCAGTGGCGCAGCAGTCCGAGGCTAGTAGAGCTAGAGTAGAGCGTGTAATGTCGTGAAATATTTATCAGGCTGGGGTCCACCCACCCTGTTGTGTAGAATGTATGGAGGTTGGCCTCAGGAAAGCCATAAATAACTAGTTCCTGCATAACCAACAAGTCCTACATGTCGCCAGAGAGAAGTTTGAATCGTTCGAGTCATACACACAAGTGCAGCGATGGAGCGCGTGAACACGAGCAGTGTGAGAGGATTCCTGAGATCTTGCGACGATCTGACTGAGAAGATTCGCTGTTTAATACAGAAGAAACTCATCAAGAAGTACTTGAGCAGGTATAAAAACCTATTTTATTTGTGGATTAAAGAATAGAATAAAGAATAGCCATTTCTATAATAAAAGTATTTCTCTCACTATGGACAACCAATCCCATGCATGCCAAACTATCATTTGGCATAACTAATCATTATCAACATATATTTTTTTGATAAAAGAGTTCCAAATGGCACTTATTTTTGACCCGCTAAGTGCTCCAAAGTTCACTTTGTCCACAAAAAAAAAGGAACTTAGTCTTAATTTAACGAAGGCTATGGATGTTAGGTAAATACGTTTATTAAATTGTACACATTCATTCATGTACACATGTTATGTGTTTCTTCTCCTTTCACATTAAATCACAATTTAGAAAAAAAGAAATTAGAAACAAATTGATTATTTTTGTAGTTGTTTAACATTTCTCAAAACATTTGTCAAATATGAAATGTTTAGTTTAGCTACTTGCACCTTATCTCGCACTTTGACCGTTATCAGCTATTATCAGATACTATTGTCCTAACATAGACTATTGTTTTAACTCTGGTTTAACCTGCTGTTCACCGGCCATCATGTGCTCTAACACCTGCAGCATCAGCCGGTTCATTGACTTTGAACTGGTGTATGAATGTGTTTATTTTATGTTAACTTTATTTTTGCTGTACATACATTTGATTCTTCTAACTGCTTGTCTTTGGTTAATACAGCTGGAGAAGAACAACAGGGAGGTTGGAAGATACAGTAGAGGAACTACAGAATAAATATGGAGAGAAAACAGCATTAAAAAGGATCAAGTCCATAGTGAAAAAAATCAGAAAAAAGAATATCAAACGTAGGAAAAGATTTATAATTTTACTTTGTTAGTAGTGAATATGTTTCTCAATCTTCAATCTTCTTAAAAAAATTTTTTTTTTAACAGATGGTGACGTTCAGACGCTGAGCATTCAAACACATTCTGGAAACATGACAAACCAACAGCCTAACAACCATCTACAACGACAGCATAATAATACTACTAATAATAATAATAATAATTCTACATCATTCGGACGGCTATTAATTCAGATCCCTAATCAGCTTACCTTCACAATTGACCAGAAGAATGGTGGGACAATAGTTGCTCCAATCATGGTAGAAAAGACAATATATGGTGATGTTAACATCAGTGTGGTGAGTGTCTGATAAGTTAGTCCATAGAGTGTGGAACTTTGCATCACTACGGTGTGACAAAATACAGCCAAAGATACTAAGTAGGAGAATATCTAACTGTAGATTGTGAACATTCCATTATCTGTTTATTTGGGGTCAGATGTTAGTTAAAAGATAAAGGTATTAGTTAATAACAAAAACTTTAAATCACCATAATCAATAAAATAAAATTACAGTTTGAAAATGTTTATTTACAACGTTTTGCGTTGTGAGTGAGATGTTAGAGAAATCTGGTTGCACTACGCCTGAAACTTAATCATCCACATCTAAACTAAACATTATCATTGTTTAGTTGTATTTTTCTTAAAAATGTTTTTTCTTAAAAATGATCTTGTTTAATCGTGAATTCATATTTATCAGGTTGATATTTAGAAATAAGCAAAGTACATTTATAAAACAAAAAGAACCGGTTAATGGCCTTGTGTCAGAACACAACAGGTTATTCTAACTTTGAAAAGTGTCATACAGTATTTGATTTTGGGTGAAAATCTGGAAAACTACCTTACACATGCAGTGTTTTCGCCAACGGGCCTAAACCGCTGAAGTTCTGACTTCTGAAGGTCTCTCATGTGTAGATTGAAAAATGGTATTTTATTAGCTAAAATCATCATCTTTATTCATAAATATGTCCTCATGGGTGTAAAATGATCTTTCTTAAAATCAGATCATTTCTTATCTGTTATTTACATGGGGCGGGTAAGTCCAAGGAGGCTTCCGTGTCGTTCCGCCATCTTGAAACACTATAATACCAGAGAGGTACAAAAAGCACTAGCACGTTTCATCATCAACACTACTATAGTCAACAACCAAATTATGACTAAAAAACGTTTTAAGCATTACATTAAAAAGGCGTCATTGTAATTCTGAATTAAAAAGTTGAAGAAGGCCTCTCATGCGCAGACTCGCTCGGTTGAAAAATGTTAATTTTAATATGTGCTTAATATCTGCTAACTCTTTATCGCGATGCCCACCAACAGATATTTTATTGTAATATTACTTATTCTAACCCTACCAGTCCAGTAATACTCTACTAACACTAATGAGAGCTTACTTTACACACTCTGACTCTCACAAGCGAGTTAGTGGACATGCAGGTGCAACACTACTATAGTCAACAACCAAATTATGACTTTAAAACATTAAAAAGGCGTAATTGACAAAAAGTCGAAATGATGACTTAAAAAGTTGAAATTATGACTATGCGTCATAATTATGAGATGAAAAGTTGAAATGATGACGTACTAAATTGAAATTATGATAGATAAAATATTCCATAGTGAAATTTTCTGAATTCAATATAATTGTATTTGTGAAAATGATTTGGTACTGAAACTGAGTTTTCACACATTCTGCTTGTTTCTGCAGTTCGTGTAGGCCTCTAAGACTATGAATTACTAAAAATTATTATTGATGATTATTCGACTATTGAGTAGCAGCCTGGATGAAAACCAGGAATCCTAACCGCTAGACCATATGGGAGGCGTTGATACTGCCCCCGCCACATTTGAAAGGCTGCACTGCACGGTACAATATAATGCTGGATCATAGTTAAGCCGAGCCACAGGAGAAGTTTTAATTAAATTCAAATTTAATTTATCGGTATGTAAATAAATATCTGGATAGCTTTTATCTAGGAATCTACTTTCTTCTCGACGGGTAAGTCAAAGGTACGGTCTATTGCTCGGTTGTGTAAATCATTATATAGAACGGTAGAACATGTACGGTAGAACATGTAACAAGTACATCATAACGGTAGAACATGTACAATTAAACTCGATGAAGCGCTATCGGAAGACACGTTGTCATAGATTCTTGGCACATTTACCAAAGTTGAAAAAAAAACGAGTAGATGGGAGAACTGCTAGAAAGCACTATTCGTTTAAATGCAAAATAGAATTTCACCGCTAGATGGGAATCTTCTAAAATCTTTAACAAAAAGGCCTGCAAAATCGAGGAGGTCAAAGGGCATAGCTTCCTGATATAGCTCTCCCCAAAGTCTGTTCATGCGACCACCATCAACAAATGCTAACATTTGAAACTTCTACATATATTTTGAGTAGATGGCCGGTGGTATATTCTCAGTAAAGGGTTTCACCCTAGTTCGGGAGATACAAGTAAAAATGATCTTATACGATGGGTGATTTTTACTTATCACACATTGCATCTCTCAAATTGTGTGATGATTTTCCAAATGATACAACTTTGTCTAAATAAGAGCAATGTAAAGTCCTAGGATTTCTTAAAAACATTGTGACAAACTTTGACAACATGTTTCATGTTGTATGGACAAAAGATCTAAGATCTCAAGTTTTTGGACAGACGCTGCTTAGTAACAATAATACATAAATCTTCTAAGAAGATATGATTTTAAAGATTTGATTTAAACTTTTAAATGAAATTAGTGTAAACTTTGGATGTAGTCTGGAATGCAGAGAGACTCCCCCCGAGACTCATCTGGTCTGTCGCCCTATATCCTGAAGCTTCAGTTCACACTGTAGTTTATCACTGAAGGGCCTGGGGCTGTTATAGGACAACTTAAACTATTTGCTTTTTTGGATCGTTTTTATCATTGCATAAAGAACTACTTTGCCTCTCTGGAAATAAGGTGTTTTTATTTAGCTAAAACTTTTGTTTACATTTTGAAAATGTAGTTTTCTGTGATGGTTCTGTTTAGATGTACGGGATAGCTATGGAAAGCCCCACCATAAAAGTTGAAACCCCCACATGGACAAAAAATGCTGGTTGAATCTTTTTCGTATAAATGAGATTTAAGACGACCAAGTACAGTTTTTGAACAGACATTGTTTAATAACAATTATACTTTAGGTCACCGTTAAGCAAAAAATAATAATTTATATCATACATAAGTACAGATAAATAGAAGATGAGTATGTATTGAAACTTTAAAGATTTAATTTAATCAATCTTTTAAAATATCTAATGCAAACTTTTTAAGGTTATGCTTTTAGATGAGAGAGAGAATATTTTTTATATACTTATAAAGAACAGAATGTTTTTTAACTTTAGTTAGTGTGAGATACACTTCACAGTGTCACTGTTACCTCTGGAAATGAAAGGAGGGGATGTCAGAATGCAGCATAGACACGAGCGAGGGCCTCTGTTTGAGAGACTTTTTTATACATTTTTTATACATTTACATTTTATAAAGATATCATTTAAACTTTGAAATAAATTTAGCCCTAACACAATGTCTCATTCTGATCGCTGAATAAACCCTAGGAGTCAGAGACGCTGGTGTGAGAGAGAACCACTCTGTGATTTATGGCTCTCAACAGCTTCTTGAACACATAAGTTCAAGAATCGTAACTCTCTAAACATGTGAGATGAATTTTATTCTTTTTACAAGCATTTCAGTAGATTTCTAGCAAGGTATTTATTTTATATTATTTTTGTGAAATTTAAAACATTATTATCACTTTCACTGTGCTCAGGAATGCGAAGGAGCAGAGTCAGGAAAAAAAAAGTCTTTTCTATTACAACTGCAGTCTCATTCATAGGATGTATGGACATCTATATGTTATGAAACAAATATTTTTTTAAAAAGATATCATTTAAACTTTGAAATTAATTTACCCCCAACACAGCATTCAAAATGTCTCATCCCATCACTGAATACAACCCTCTGAGTCAGAGACGCTGGTGTGAGAGAGAACCACTCTGTGATTTATGTCTTTAAGAGCTTCTTGAACTTGTAAGTTCAAGAGTTGTAACTCTAAACATGTAAGATGAATTTTATTTATTCATCTAAAATAATTGGTTTCAGTATATTTTTATAACCATTTTATTTATACACTTTTAAGGAACAGTATGTTTTTCAACTTTTGTTAGTGTGATATTAGGAAACCCCTTCCTCACTTTCACCGTGCTCTGGTATGCGAAGGAGAGGGGTCAGAGCTCACATGTGAAGGGGCGCGCACAGACACACACACACACACACACACACATGCACACACAGAAACGCGCACGGCTCCTTTACTTTTTGACACACATACATTAGACGCGCTATGTTTTGAGACAGTTTTGTTTATCTAAAACTGAAATACTTGGTTCGGTAGATTTTATAAGTATTTCATTATATACTTTTAAAAAGAACAGAATATTTTTTTCAACTTTAGTTAAATTATTTTTGTGACCCATTCGTATGGAATTGATGTGTTAAGAGCTTCTTCAACTCTCTATAAACATGTAAGATGATTTTTTATAAAACTGAAAGAATTGGTTTTAGTAGATTATAAAGAATAGAATGTTTTTTCAGCTTTTGTTAGTGTGAGATTCACTTGACAGTTACACTGTAAGGAGGGGGGTCAGAGCTCACATGTGAAGGGGCGCGCACAGACACACACACACACACACACACACACAGACACGCGCTCCTTATGTTTTGAAACAGTGTGAGGTCATTCAGGAATGACTATGTGAATTCAGTTGTGTAAAACAATTTTGAATCCATTCATACATTGCATTTTTTGTGGACATCAATGGTATACTTCAACTTTCTAAAATAAGGTAAGATGATTTTATTCAGCTGAATGACTTGGTTTTAGTAAGCTTTTTATTTTATATTCTTTTAAAAAGAACAGAATATTTTTCAACCTTAGTAAAATTATTTTATTTTATATTATACACTTTTAAAGGTATGTTTTTCAACTTTAGTTTAATTATTTTTGTGGGCATCAGTGGTATGGACATTGATGTGTTAATTTTAACTCAGTCATTTTTTATTCATCTAAAACTAAAATAATTGGATCAATAAGATATTTATATTATACTTTTAAGGAACGGTATGTTTTTCAACTTTAGCAAGATATTTTATTTTATATTATACACTTTTAAAGGTATGTTTTGTTAGTGTGAGATTTCACGATGCAAAGGAGTATGCAAAGGAGGGGGTCAGAGCTCAGACGGAGAGGGGGCGTGCATAGACGCTGGTGAGCTCATACAGGAAAGGAGTGTTTTTGTTTTACCACTTTTAATAATTCATTGATTTTAAAAGCATTATTACAACTTTAAAACATTTTTAAACTTTTAGGATTATAATTTCACCCCCTGATATCTTGATCACTGAAGTCAGAGACCGTCCGACTTACAAACATGTAAGAAGATTTTTATTTTTATTCTTTTTTGCAAGATATACTGTGTAAGCATTCCATTATATACTTTTAAAGGATAGAATGTTTTTTTTCAACCTTAGATTATATAATTTATATTATATAAATTATATAAAGGATAGAATATAAAGGATAGAATGTTTTATACACTTTTATTCAGCTAAAACTATTGGTTTTAGTAAGCTTTTAAAAGAACAGAATATTTTCAACCTTAGTTAAATTGCTTTAGATTATATAAATTATATAAATTATATAAAAGATAGAATGTTTATGTAATTTTTATCTAAAATAATTGGTTTTAGTAGCTTTTTATTTTATATACTTTTATTCATCTAAAATAATTGGTTTCAATGTATGTTTTATTTTAAAGGATGAGATTATTTTGTGTGACATACGCTTCTCACTTTCACTGCGGTGGGGGCGCAGGTCTCTGACACAAGCCATATAACCACACACACACACACACACACACATATAACTGGGACAAAGTTCAAACAAACGGCAAAACTATGATTTAGGTCAAAAACTAACCGTCAAAATTATGATTTAGTCCTAGATAGGTCATAGTTCAAAACTAACTGTCAAAACCCATGATCGATAGGCTAGCAGGGTCAATAGGTTAATCCCATGACCGCATTCCGGAAGTTCAACCCGTCAATCATAAAGGTCACCGGAAGTTCAACCTGCCAAAAGGTCAAAGGTCAAAGTCATTAATCATTTTGACATAAGGTCCCCCATAAGTACTACTAACAGTTTTATTCAAGCCATCTTACTCTCGTCTAAGTCTTCCTTTCTTTTCTTAGTTTCCTTTCTTTTCCGATTGAAAGTCTCGGTTTTAAGTTAAGTTTTGCTGCAAAGTTTCGGTCCACGATTGATTCACGGCTGCAACGCACGCTTTCAACTCCAAAGACTTTTCATTCATCCCCCAGCCACCACGTGACTGGTTTTCCCGAAGCTCTCCAAGCACGAGGAGATCAACCAACGGACCCCGAAAAAACCCTTTTTACCCAACAAAAGGGAACCCTCAAACGGAAACGCAAGTAGATACCTCCAGACATTTAAAAGCTTAACTGGTGTATAAAAATATTAACCTGTTTAAGAAACGATAGAAGGGTTAAATTAATGATTGATGGTTCATTCCAGGTCAGGTCTTACAAGTGCATAGAACTTCGGAATTTCCTTCCTCTTACCCTTAAACGCCTTTCTTAACTCATCCTTCCCTTTTTATTTTTCTTTATATATTTCTTTTTGTAATTCTTTCTGTAACTTGTATGAATGTGTGCGTGTGCGTGGGTTTGTGTTAGATATTTTAGCTAATCAGCTTTGTGTGTTAGTATATAATCAATAAAGTATTTTTCGTATTTAAAAAGATATTGCTTGTGTGTGTGCTTATCAAATTTATTGTCTTAAACTTCGATCTAAGTTATCGATGCTTTTATGCCCGAGGTTATTTCTTAATTTATTGTTAGCTGGGGATTAATTCTTTCTTAGCCAGGAAGATATTATATTTCCTA